>NW_026282470.1:0-666 GCF_023373465.1 Oncorhynchus keta | reverse complement strand
TCTCTGCCCCACCTCTCTGCCCTAGCCCCACCTCTCTGCCCCACCTCTCTGCCCCAGCCCCACCTCTCTGCCCCAGCCATCTCTGCCCCAGCCCCACCTCTCTGCCCTAGCCCCAGCTCTTGCGCTAGCTCCAACTCTCTGCTCCCAGCCCCAGCTCTCTGCCCCAGCCCCTCTCTCTAGCCTAGCTCCCAGCTCTCTGCCCAACCTCTCTGCCCCAGCCCCAGCTCTCTGCCCCAGCTCTCTTCCCACGCCTCTGCCCCAGCTTTCTGCCCCACCTCTCTACCCCAGCTCTCTGCCCCAGCTCTCTACCCCAGCTCTCTGTCCCAGCTCTCTGCCCCAGCCCAACCTCTCTGTCCCAGCCCCACTTCTCTGCCCCAGCCCCATCTCTCTGCCCCACCTCCCACCTGCTCTGCCTCCCAGCCCCACCTCTCTGCCCCACCTCTCTGCCCCAGCCCCACCTCTCTGCCCCCACCTCTCTGCTCCCAGCCCCACTCTCTCTCTGCCCCAGCCCCACCTCTCTGCCCCAGCCCCACCTCTCTGCCCCACACTCTCTGTCCCAGCCCCAGCTCTCTGCCCCAGCCCCAGCCTCTCTGCCCCAGCCTCTCTGCCCCAGCCCCACCTCTCTGCCCCAGCCTCTCTGCCCCAGCCCCAGCTCTCTGCCCCAGC
>NW_026282469.1:0-25454 GCF_023373465.1 Oncorhynchus keta | reverse complement strand
AGCCTCACATCCTGTCTGAGCCTCACATCCTGTCTGAGCCTCACATCCTGTCTGAGCCTCACATCCTGGGCTCTCGCGAGCCTCACATCCTGTCTGAGCCTCACATCCTGTCTGAGCCTCACATCCTGTCTGAGCCTCACATCCTGTCGGAGCCTCACATCCTGTCGGAGCCTCACATCCTGTCGGAGCCTCACATCCTGTCTGAGCCTCATCTGGAACTCTGTTTACTTTAGCAGTAGCCAGTCCTCCTTCCCTCTCTCCCAGGGGGGCTGGAGAAGGGGGGGGCTGGAAATGGGGCCTGGCCGGGGGGCTGGAGCACGGGCCTGGCCGGGGGCTGGAAATGGGGCCTGGCCAGGGGGCTGGAGCACGGGCCTGGCCAGGGGGGTCTGGAACAGTGGCCTGGCCGGGGGGGCACTGTGGCCAGGGGGCTGGAGCAGTGGCATGGCCAGGGTGGCTGGGGCAGTGGCCTGGCCAGGGGGGGCTGGAGCAATGGCCAGGGGGGGGCTAGAGCAGTGGCCTGGCCAGGGGGGGGCTGGAGCAGTGGCCTGGTCCAGAGCGGAGTGTGTTAGTGCGGTTTCATCCAAGCGTGGGTGACAAACTGAAAAGGCCTCTTGTGTTGCAACGTGGTCTGGTCCTGGAATGCTGGATTGTGGAGCTGGTCTCATGCTGCTCTCATTAGACATATTGCTGTAGCTAGCAGCAGAGAAAATGGGGGGGAGTGTGCGGAGAGGTTGAGGAGAGGTTGAGGGAGAGGTTGAGGGAGAGGTTGAGGGAGAGGTTGAGGGAGAGGTTGAGGGAGAGGTTGAGGGAGAGGTTGAGGGAGAGGTTGAGGGAGAGGTTGAGGGAGAGGTTGAGGGAGAGGTTGAGGGAGAGGTTGAGGGAGGTGGTGGGAGAGAGGTGGAGGTGGTGGGAGAGAGGTGGAGGTGGTGGGAGAGCGGTGGAGGTGGTGGGAGAGAGGTGGAGGTGGTGGGAGAGAGGTGGAGGTGGTGGGAGAGAGGTGGAGGTGGTGGGAGAGCGGGTGGAGGTGGTGGGAGAGCGGGTGGAGGTGGTGGGAGAGCGGGTGGAGGTGGTGGGAGAGCGGGTGGAGGTGGTGGGAGAGCGGGTGGAGGTGGTGGGAGAGCGGGTGGAGGTGGTGGGAGAGCGGGTGGAGGTAGTGGAGAGCGGGTGGAGGTAGTGGAGAGCGGGTGGAGGTGGTGGGAGAGCGGGTGGAGGTGGTGGGAGAGCGGGTGGAGGTGGTGGGAGAGCGGGTGGAGGTGGTGGGAGAGCGGGTGGAGGTGGTGGGAGAGAGGTGGAGGTAGTGGGAGAGAGGTGATGGAGGTAGTGGGAGAGAGGTGATGGAGGTAGTGGGAGAGAGGTGATGGAGGTAGTGGGAGAGCGGGGAGAGCGGGGAGAGGTGGTAGGGTGAGGTAGGGTGAGGTAGTTGGAAGAGGGAGAACAGCAGGGGCAGTGAAGTAGTGGGGTTCCCACAGTGAGCAGCATGGGGTCCCTGTAGCCTCTGCCTCAGCCCAGCCGTACCTCACCACCGCTCCCAGAGGCCTCCCCTTCAACCCACCCACTCTCTTCCCACCTCTCATCTAGCTCTCCTGGCTGGATGAGGGATGTTTTCCTGTCTCGCTTTCCCTCCTCCGCTTCTTCTTTCTCCCTCCCACCACCACCCCCCTCTAAAATGTGAATGACTGGCTCTTCCTTTCTCTTTCTTTCTCCCATCGTTCATTCTTCAGTTCTCTCTCCCTCCCACTCCCCCCTCTAGAATGTGACTGCGGGGTCTGTGTTTACAGCTTCCTGAGCGTAATTCTTTCCCTCCTTTTTAAGTCTGACCTGCTGAACTCTCCGAGGTCAGGGTGTGTTAGTAATTCCCTGGTGGGACCTGCCCCATTGTACATTGTAGTATGGCCGTTTTGTTTCATTTAGTTCCTAATTATCCTGCAGAGCTCCTCAAGGCCTGAATGAAATATTGAATGGCTGGGCGACAGAGTGAGGGTTCTACTGTATCAACCCTACTGCTGAGAGAAATCCAGGGTTCTACTGTATCAACCCTACTGCTGAGAGAGTGAGGGTTCTGTATCAACCCTACTGCTGAGAGAACGAGGTTCTACTGTATCAACCCTCTGCTGAGAGAATGAGGGTTCTACTGTCAACCTACTGCTGAGAGAGTGAGGGTTCTGCTGTATCAACCCTACTGCTGAGAGAACGAGGGTTCTACTGTATCAACCCTACTGCTGAGAGAACGAGGGTTCTACTGTATCAACCCTACTGCTGAGAGAACGAGGGTTCTACTGTATCAACCCTACTGCTGAGAGAATGAGGGTTCTACTGTATCAACCCTACTGCTGAGAACGAGGGGTTCTGCTGTATCAACCGCATTGCCGAGAGAATCGAGGGTTCTGTATCAACCCTACTGCTGAGAGAGACGAGGGTTCTACTGTATCAACCTACTGCTGAGATACAGTATGGACCTCAGACACTACTAGACGGGAGCTACAGTATGACATCAGACACTACTAGGCGGGAGCCACAGTATGGACATCAGACACTACTAGACAGGAGCTACAGTATGGACCTCAGACACTACTAGACTGGAGCTACAGTATGGACCTCAGACACTACTAGACTGGAGCTACAGTATGGACATCAGACACTACTAGGCAGGAGCTACAGTATGGACATCGGGTATACTAGGCAGGAGCTACAGGTATGGACATCGGAGCACTATTAGGCAGGGCTACAGTATGGACCTCAGACACTACTAGACAGGAGCTACAGTATGGACATCAGACACTACTAGACTGGAGCTACAGTCTGGACCTCAGACACTACTAGACGGGAGATACAGTATGGACCTCAGACACTACTAGACGGGAGCTACAGTATGGACATCAGACACTACTAGACGGGAGCTACAGTATGGACCTCAGACACTACTAGACGGGAGCTACAGTATGGACATCAGACACTACTAGACTGGAGCTACAGTATGGACCTCAGACACTACTAGACGGGAGCTACAGTATGGACCTCAGACACTACTAGACTGGAGCTACAGTATGGACATCAGACACTACTAGACGGGAGCTACAGTATGGACATCAGACACTACTAGACGGGAGCTACAGTATGGACCTCAGACACTACTAGACGGGAGCTACAGTATGGACCTCAGACACTACTAGACGGGAGCTACAGTATGGACATCAGACACTACTAGACTGGAGCTACAGTATGGACCTCAGACACTACTAGACGGGAGCTACAGTATGGACATCAGACACTACTAGACGGGAGCTACAGTATGGACCTCAGACACTACTAGACGGGGGTGGTGCTCTGCTTCGGCAGGGGAGACGTGACGGCGCTCTGCTTCGGCAGGGGAGACGTGACGGCGCTCTGCTTCGGCAGGGGAGACGTGACGGCGCTCTGCTTCGGTAGGGGAGACGTGACGGCGCTCTGCTTCGGCAGGGGAGACGTGACGGCGCTCTGCTTCGGCAGGGGAGACGTGACGGCGCTCTGCTTCGGTAGGGGAGACGTGACGGCGCTCTGCTTCGGCAGGGGAGACGTGACGGCGCTCTGCTTCGGCAGGGGAGACGTGACGGCGCTCTGCTTCGGTAGGGGAGACGTGACGGCGCTCTGCTTCGGCAGGGGAGACGTGACGGCGCTCTGCTTCGGCAGGGGAGACGTGACGGCGCTCTGCTTCGGCAGGGGAGACGTGACGGCGCTCTGCTTCGGCAGGGGAGACGTGACGGCGCTCTGCTTCGGTAGGGGAGACGTGACGGCGCTCTGCTTCGGTAGGGGAGACGTGACGGCGCTCTGCTTCGGTAGGGGAGACGTGACGGGGGGGTCTGCTTCGGTAGGGGAGACGTGACGGGGGGCGTCTGCTTCGGCACCTACACATTTGCCATGTAGCCTCTACTAAGACTGCTCTTTCTTAGACCTTGTAATCAATTCTCAGTGTTATCTTGGCCAGGCATGTGTTTCTTTCACCAGGACAGTAGTAGTAGTCTTTATCAGATCTTGTATTCTTTATCAGATCTTGTATTCTATTCTCAGTGTTGCCTAGGCCGATATCTACCGTCATGTGCTGTGGAATGGGAGATCCTGTCTCGGATCGTATCCCAGGCTGAGGCTACCAGGGGGTTGGGTTTCAATACGGCAACACTGGAACCTCCTTTCCCAGGCTGAGGCTACCTGGGGGTTGGGTTTCAATACGGCAACACTGGAACCTGCTTTCCCAGGCTGAGGCTACCTGGGGGTTGGGTTTCTATACGGCAACACTGGAACCTGCTTTCCCAGGCTGAGGCTACCTGGGGGTTGGGTTTCAATACGGCAACACTGGAACCTGCTTTCCCAGGCTGAGGCTACCTGGGGGTTGGGTTTCAATACGGCAACACTGGAACCTGCTTTCCCAGGCTGAGGCTACCAGGGGGTTGGGTTTCAATACGGCAACACTGGAACCTCCTTTCCCAGGCTGAGGCTACCTGGGGGTTGGGTTTCAATACGGCAACACTGGAACCTGCTTTCCCAGGCTGAGGCTACCTGGGGGTTGGGTTTCAATACGGCAACACTGGAACCTGCTTTCCCAGGCTGAGGCTACCTGGGGGTTGGGTTTCAATACGGCAACACTGGAACCTCCTTTCCCAGGCTGAGGCTACCAGGGGGTTGGGTTTCACACGGCAACACTGGAACCTGCTTTCCCAGGCTGAGGCTACCTGGGGTTGGGTTTCAATACGGCAACACTGGAACCTGCTTTCCCAGGCTGAGGCTACCAGGGGTTGGGTTTCTATACGGCAACACTGGAACCTGCTTTCCCAGGCTGAGGCTACCAGGGGGTTGGGTTTCTATACGGCAACACTGGAACCTGCTTTCCCAGGCTGAGGCTACCGGGGGGTTGGGTTTCAATACGGCAACACTGGAACCTGCTTTCCCAGGCTGAGGCTACCAGGGGGTTGGGTTTCAATACGGCAACACTGGAACCTGCTTTCCCAGGCTGAGGCTACCTGGGGGTTGGGTTTCAATACGGCAACACTGGAACCTCCTTTCCCAGGCTGAGGCTACCTGGGGGTTGGGTTTCAATACGGCAACACTGGAACCTGCTTTCCCAGGCTGAGGCTACCAAGGGGTTGGGTTTCAATACGGCAACACTGGAACCTGCTTTCCCAGGCTGAGGCTACCTGGGGGTTGGGTTTCTATATGGCAACACTGGAACCTGCTTTCCCAGGCTGAGGCTACCTGGGGGTTGGGTTTCTATACGGCAACACTGGAACCTGCTTTCCCAGGCTGAGGCTACCTGGGGGTTGGGTTTCAATACGGCAACACTGGAACCTGCTTTCCCAGGCTGAGGCTACCTGGGGGTTGGGTTTCAATACGGCAACACTGGAACCTCCTTTCCCAGGCTGAGGCTACCTGGGGGTTGGGTTTCAATACGGCAACACTGGAACCTGCTTTCCCAGGCTGAGGCTACCTGGGGGTTGGGTTTCAATACGGCAACACTGGAACCTGCTTTCCCAGGCTGAGGCTACCAGGGGGTTGGGTTTCAATACGGCAACACTGGAACCTGCTTTCCCAGGCTGAGGCTACCTGGGGGTTGGGTTTCTATACGGCAACACTGGAACCTGCTTTCCCAGGCTGAGGCTACCTGGGGGTTGGGTTTCAATACGGCAACACTGGAACCTGCTTTCCCAGGCTGAGGCTACCAGGGGGTTGGGTTTCAATACGGCAACACTGGAACCTCCTTTCCCAGGCTGAGGCTACCTGGGGTTGGGTTTCAATACGGCAACACTGGAACCTGCTTTCCCAGGCTGAGGCTACCTGGGGTTGGGTTTCAATACGGCAACACTGGAACCTGCTTTCCCAGGCTGAGGCTACCAGGGGTTGGGTTTCAACACGGCAACACTGGAACCTGCTTTCCCAGGCTGAGGCTACCAGGGGTTGGGTTTCAATACGGCAACACTGGAACCTGCTTTCCCAGGCTGAGGCTACCAGGGGGTTGGGTTTCAATACGGCAACACTGGAACCTCCTTTCCCAGGCTGAGGCTACCTGGGGGTTGGGTTTCAATACGGCAACACTGGAACCTGCTTTCCCAGGCTGAGGCTACCTGGGGGTTGGGTTTCTATACGGCAACACTGGAACCTCCTTTCCCAGGCTGAGGCTACCTGGGGGTTGGGTTTCAATACGGCAACACTGGAACCTGCTTTCCCAGGCTGAGGCTACCTGGGGGTTGGGTTTCAATACGGCAACACTGGAACCTCCTTTCCCAGGCTGAGGCTACCTGGGGGTTGGGTTTCAATACGGCAACACTGGAACCTGCTTTCCCAGGCTGAGGCTACCTGGGGGTTGGGTTTCAATACGGCAACACTGGAACCTCCTTTCCCAGGCTGAGGCTACCAGGGGGTTGGGTTTCAATACGGCAACACTGGAACCTGCTTTCCCAGGCTGAGGCTACCAGGGGGTTGGGTTTCAATACGGCAACACTGGAACCTCCTTTCCCAGGCTGAGGCTACCAGGGGGTTGGGTTTCAATACGGCAACACTGGAACCTCCTTTCCCAGGCTGAGGCTACCAGGGGGTTGGGTTTCAATACGGCAACACTGGAACCTCCTTTCCCAGGCTGAGGCTACCTGGGGGTTGGGTTTCTATACGGCAACACTGGAACCTCCTTTCCCAGGCTGAGGCTACCTGGGGGTTGGGTTTCAATACGGCAACACTGGAACCTGCTTTCCCAGGCTGAGGCTACCAGGGGGTTGGGTTTCAATACGGCAACACTGGAACCTCCTTTCCCAGGCTGAGGCTACCTGGGGGTTGGGTTTCAATACGGCAACACTGGAACCTCCTTTCCCAGGCTGAGGCTACCTGGGGGTTGGGTTTCAATACGGCAACACTGGAACCTCCTTTCCCAGGCTGAGGCTACCTGGGGGTTGGGTTTCAATACGGCAACACTGGAACCTGCTTTCCCAGGCTGAGGCTACCTGGGGGTTAAGTTTCAATACGGCAACACTGGAACCCTGCTTTCCCAGGCTGAGGCTACCTGGGGGTTGGGTTTCAAACACGGCAACACTGGAACCTGCTTTCCCAGGCTGAGGCTACCTGGGGGTGGGTCAATACGGCAACACTGGAACCTGCTTTCCCAGGCTGAGGCTACCTGGGGGCGTTGGGTTTCAATACGGCAACACTGGAACCTCCTTTCCCAGGCTGAGGCTACCTGGAGGTTGGGTTTCTATACGGCAACACTGGAAACCTCCTTTCCCAGGCTGAGGCTACCTGGGGGTTGGGTTTCTATACGGCAACACTGGAACCTCCTTTCCCAGGCTGAGGCTACCTGGGGGTTGGGTTTCAATATGGCAACACTGGAACCTCCTTTCCCCAGGCTGAGGCTACCTGGGGGTTGGGTTTCAATACGGCAACACTGGAACCTGCTTTCCCAGGCTGAGGCTACCAGGGGTTGGGTTTCACATACGGCAACACTGGAACCTGCTTTCCCAGGCTGAGGCTACCAGGGGTTGGGTTTCAATATGGCAACACTGAACCTGCTTTCCCAGGCTGAGGCTACCTGGGGGTTGGGTTTATACGGCAACACTGGGAACCTGCTTTCCCAGGCTGAGGCTACCAGGGGTTGGGTTTCTATACGGCAACACTGGAACCGGCTGAGGCTACCAGGGGGTTGGGTTTCTATACGGCAACACTGGAACCTCCTTTCCCAGGCTGAGGCTACCAGGGGTTGGGTTTCAATACGGCAACACTGGAACCTGCTTTCCAGGCTGAGGCTACCAGGGGATTGGGTTTCAATACGGCAAAACTGGAACCTGCTTTCCCAGGCTGAGGCTACCAGGGCGTTGGAGGATGGCGCTTTTGACTTCTCTAACGCTTTTTCACATGTGGTTTAGTTTTCACGTTGCTGGTTGCGGCTGCAGGGGGGTAGACAGGCTGTCAGCCAGCCAGGCGATGAGACAGACAGCCAGGCAGACAGGCCATGAGACAGCCATGCAGACAGGCCGTTACCTCCAGCCAGCCAGGTGGTGAGACAGCCAGCCAGACAGGCCGCCAGCCAGCCAGGCGATGAGACAGACAGACAGCCAGGCAGACAGCCAGGCGGTGAGGGGCTACCACTCCTCCACTTGTACCAACCAGCCTGTTCTATTCCATAATGAACCTCTCCTGTCAGGGGATCATCTGTCGTCAGACCGGCTTGAAAGCCAAATGTGTTCTAAAGCAACACTAACCTAATCCAGGCCCTGCCTGGCGGGGAGCATGTGTCTCTAACAGAGACCTGCTTTGTTCCCCAGCAGCAGCCTGTGGAACATTGTACTTTTCTCCACCCCTTTGCTGCTAAATTTTTTTGCATCTCAGCATGTTTGAGGCTAACCAATCACATGACTAAATAGTAGGACTTCTTCCCGTGTTAGCTGGTCACTGAACTCCATTCAAGTCCAGATTCTCCATGTTGTGAATGTGTTTGTTCTTGTCGGAAGCTGTCCATTGTGGGATGTTCTGGCCTTCCTACTCTGTCTTCTGAAGGGTTCTGTCTGTGCGCTGGCGGAGCTGGGAATGTTTCATCCAAACACAGACATCCTCAGGTTGTATTCATGCACGGCGGGCTTGCAGTGTACAACGGTTTTACTCTGCATGTTTCTGGAGCGACCTGTTGTAAATTCCCGGCTAGAAGTTCTCTGCGAAGGTCAAGGTCATGTTATGGTTGTAATGGAAGGGAGGGGGAGGTGGATAGTAGATGGTAAACAGGACTGGCCTCAGACCACCCTGCATTCTGGATTTAATAGGCTGGCTGTGGCTCGCTGTCTTCAATCACAATAACTCCACTCTGCCCTACCTACCTACCTCCACCATCACACTCTGCCCTACCAGTAGATGGTGTAAACAGGACTGGCCTCAGACCACCCTGCATTCTGATTTAATAGGCTGGCTGTGGCTCGCTGTCTTCAATCACAATAACTCCACTCTACCCTACCTACCTACCTCCACCATCACACTCTGCCCCACCTACCTACCTCCACCATCACACTCTGCCCTACCTACCTACCTACCTACCTCCACCATCACACCTGCCCTACCTACCTACCTACCTACCTCCACCATCACACTCTGCCCTACCTACCTACCTACCTACCTACCTACCTACCTACCTACCTTGTAATGGAAGGGAGGGGAGGTGGATAGTAGATGGTGTAAACAGGACTGGCCCAGACCACCCCATTCTGATTTAACAGGCTGGCTGTGGCTCGCTGTCTTCAATCACAATAACTCCACTCTGCCCTACCTACCTACCTCCACCATCACACTCTGTCCTACCTACCTACCTACCTACCTCCACCATCACACTCTGCCCCTACCTACTCATTCCACCATCACACTCTGCCCTACCTACCTACCTACCTACCTCCACCATCACACTCTGCCCTACCTACCTACCTCCACCATCACACTCTGGCCTGCCCTACCTCTGCCTACCTACCTCCACCATCACACTCTGCCCTACCTACCTACCTACCTACCTCCACCATCACACTCTGCCCTACCTACCTACCTACCTACCTCGCACCCTCCACCATCACACCTGCCTGCCTACCTACCTACCTACCTCCACCATCACACTCTGCCCTACCTGCCTGCCTACCTACCTCCACCGTCACACTCTGCCCTACCTGCCTGCCTACCTACCCACCATCACACCTGCCTGCACCCACCTACCCTACCTCCACCATCACACTCTACCCCACCTACCTACCTCCACCATCACACTCTGCCCTGCTTACCTACCTACCTACCTCCACCATCACACCTCTACCCCACCTACCTACCTACCTACCTCCACCATCACACTCTGCCCTACCTACCTACCTACCTCCACCATCACACTGCCTGCCTGCTCACCTACCTACCTACCTACCTCCACCATCACACTCTGCCCTACCTACCTACCTACCTACCTCCACCATCACACTCTACCCTACCTTACCTACCTACCTACCTCCACCATCACACTCTGCCCTACCTACCTACCTGCCTCCACCATCACACTCTGCCCTACCTACCTACCTACCTACCTCCACCATCACACCTGCCCTGCCTGCCTACCTCCACCATCACACTCTGCCCTACCTACCTACCTACCACTGTATCCTCCACCATCACACTCTGCCTGCCCTACCTACCTACTACCTGCCTCCACCATCACACTCTGCCCTACCTACCTACCTGCCTGCCTTCACCATCACACCTGCCCTACCTACCTGCCTGACCTACCTCCACCATCACACTCTGTCCTACCTACCTACCTACCTACCTACCTACCTACCACTACCTACCTTACCTACCTACCTCCACCATCACACTCTGCCCTACCTACCTACCTCCACCATCACACTCTGCCCTACCCCTACCTACCTACCTCCACCATCACACTCTGCCCTTACCTACCTACCTACCTACCTCCACCATCACACTCTGCTCCTACCTACCTACCTCCACCATCACACTCTGCCCTACTGGTCTGCAGATGTTGGAGTCCATAATGTTTGATCAGTGGTTAGGCTATCAGCTGTGGTGTCTGCAGCAGTCTGGTTGTCAGGTAGTCAGCAGTATTAGTGGTCTGGTCTGCAACAGGCTGGTTGTCAGGTAGTCAGCAGTATTAGTGGTCTGGTCTGCAGCAGGCTGGTTGTCAGGTAGTCAGCAGTATGAGTGGTCTGGTCTGCAGCAGGCTGGTTGTCAGGTAGTCAGCAGTATGAGTGGTCTGGTCTGCAACAGGCTGGTTGTCAGGTAGTCAGCAGTATGAGTGGTCTGGTCTGCAACAGGCTGGTTGTCAGGTAGTCAGCAGTATGAGTGGTCTGGTCTGCAGCAGGCTGGTTGTCAGGTAGTCAGCAGTATGAGTGGTCTGGGTCAACAGGCTGGTTGTCAGGTAGTCAGCAGTATGAGTGGTCTGGTCTGCAGCAGGCTGGTTGTCAGGTAGTCAGCAGTATTAGTGGTCTGGTCTGCAACAGGCTGGTTGTCAGGTAGTCAGCAGTATTAGTGGTCTGGTCTGCAACAGGCTGGTTGTCAGGTAGTCAGCAGTATGAGTGGTCTGGTCTGCAACAGGCTGGTTGTCAGGTAGTCAGCAGTATGAGTGGTCTGCAACAGGCTGGTTGTCAGGTAGTCAGCAGTATGAGTGGTCTGGTCTGCAACAGGCTGGTTGTCAGGTAGTCAGCAGTATTAGTGGTCTGGTCTGCAACAGGCTGGTTGTCAGGTAGTCAGCAGTATGAGTGGTCTGGTCTGCAACAGGCTGGTTGTCAGGTAGTCAGCAGTATGAGTGGTCTGGTCTGCAACAGGCTGGTTGTCAGGTAGTCAGCAGTATGAGTGGTCTGGTCTGCAACAGGCTGGTTGTCAGGTAGTCAGCAGTATTAGTGGTCTGGTCTGCAACAGGCTGGTTGTCAGGTAGTCAGCAGTATGAGTGGTCTGGTCTGCAGCAGGCTGGTTGTCAGGTAGTCAGCAGTATGAGTGGTCTGGTCTGCAACAGGCTGGTTGTCAGGTAGTCAGCAGTATGAGTGGTCTGGTCTGCAACAGGCTGGTTGTCAGGTAGTCAGCAGTATGAGTGGTCTGGTCTGCAACAGGCTGGTTGTCAGGTAGTCAGCAGTATGAGTGGTCTGGTCTGCAACAGGCTGGTTGTCAGGTAGTCAGCAGTATGAGTGGTCTGGTCTGCAACAGGCTGGTTGTCAGGTAGTCAGCAGTATGAGTGGTCTGGTCTGCAACAGGCTGGTTGTCAGGTAGTCAGCAGTATGAGTGGTCTGGTCTGCAAAATCAAATCAAATCAAATTTATTTATATAGCCCTTCGTACATCAGCTGATATCTCAAAGTGCTGTACAAAAACCCAGCCTAAAACCCCAAACAGCAAACAATGCAGGTGTAAAAGTACGGTGGCTAGGAAAAAACTCCCTAGAAAGGCCAAAACTTAGGAAGAAACCTAGAGAGGAACCGGGCTATGTGGGGTGGCTAGTCCTCTTTCTGGCTGTGCCGGGCAGAGATTATAACAGAACATGACCAAGATGTTCAAATGTTCATAAATGACCAGCATGGTCGAATAATAATAAGGCAGAACAGTTGAAACTGAGCAGCAGCACAGTCAGGTGGACTGGGGACAGCAAGGAGCCATCATGTCAGGTAGTCCTGGGGCACGGTCCTAGGGCTCAGTCCTCCGAGAGAGAGAAAGAAAGAGAGAATTAGAGAGAGTATGTGGGGTGGCCAGTCCCTCTTCTGGCTGTGCCTAGTGGAGATTATAACAGAACGTGCCAAGATGTTCAAATGTTCATAAATGACCAGCATGGTTGAATAATAGGCAGAACAGTTGAAACTGGAGCAGCAGCATGGCCAGGTGGACTGGGGACAGCAAGGAGTCATCATGTCAGGTAGTCCTGGGCATGGTCCTAGGGCTCAGGTCCTCCGAGAGAGAAAAGAAAGAGAGAAGGAGAGAATTAGAGAACGCACACTTAGATTCACACAGGACACCGAATAGACAGGAGAAGTACTCCAGACATAACAAACTGACCCTAGCCCCCGACACATAAACTACTGCAGCATAAATACTGGAGGCTGAGACAGGAGGTCAGGAGATCACTGTGGCCCCATCCGAGGACCCCCGGACAGGGCCAAACAGGAAGGATATAACCCCACCCACTTTACAAAGCACAGCCCCCCACACCACCAGAGGGATATCTTCAACCACCAACAGGCTGGTTGTCAGGTAGTCAGCAGTATGAGTGGTCTGCAACAGGCTGGTTGTCAGGTAGTCAGCAGTATGAGTGGTCTGGTCTGCAACAGGCTGGTTTGTCAGGTAGTCAGCAGTATTAGTGGTCTGGTCTGCAACAGGCTGGTTGTCAGGTAGTCAGCAGTATGAGGTCTGGTCTGCAACAGGCTGGTTGTTAGGTAGTCAGCAGTATTAGTGGTCTGGTCTGCAACAGGCTGGTTGTCAGGTAGTCAGCAGTATGAGTGGTCTGGTCTGCAACAGGCTGGGTTGTCAGGTAGTCAGCAGTATGAGTGGTCTGGTCTGCAGCAGGCTGGTTTTCAGGTAGTCGGCAGTATTAGTGGTCTGGTCTGCAGCAGGCTGGTTGTCAGGCAGTCAGCAGTATGAGTTGTCTGGCTGTAGTAAGGGCAGGGAGGCCAGGCGGGCAGGGAAGCTGTAGGCGGGCAGGGAGGCTGTAGGGGGCAGGAGGGAGGCTGTAGGCGGGGCAGGAGGGAGGCTGTAGGCGGCAGGGAGGGAGGCTGTAGGCGGGCAGGAGGGAGGCTGTGGCGAGCAGGGAGGAGGCTGTAGGTGGCGGGCAGGGAGGCTGTAGGCGGGCAGGAGGGAGGCTGTAGGCGGGCAGGAGGCTGTAGGGAGGCTGTAGGCGGGCAGGGAGGCTGTAGGCGGGCAGGGAGGGAGGCTGTAGGGCGGGCAGGAGGCTGCAGGGAGGCTGTAGGCGGGCAGGAGGCTGTAGGGCGGCAGGGGAGGCTGTAGGCGGGCAGCGGTTAGTCAGGCTGATTGAGGTAGTATGTACATGTAGATATGGTTCATGTGACTGCAGATGAACAGAGAGTAGCAGCAGTGTAGAAGAATACATGGCGACATTAGAGACACAGATGGCTGCGGAAAAAACAAATATTGTCATTTAATTTTTCTGTCCAGATCTATTTCACTGTATTTTCTTGATGAGATTCTTCTCTCTGGTCTATAATTGGAGAGCAGTTCAGAGCCAGATACCCAACGAGCTGCTACTGAGAGAGAAACCAATCGCTTTGTTTCCTCGGGGTGATTCGCTTATCATTTGTATTCTGAACATGGACACCAGTAACCCGCATCGCTGCCTAGTTACCACTTCCTCCTACATAGTAACCGTCTCACTGAGGGAGGATGGACATGGTGGTCTTAGTAACCGGCTCACTGGGAGGGAGGATGGACATGGTTGTCTTAGTAACCGGCTCACTGCAGGGGAGGATGGACATGGTTGTCTTAGTAACCGGCTCACTGAGGGAGGATGGACATGGTTGTCTTAGTAACCGGCTCACTGAGGAGGATGGACATGGTGGTCTTAGTAACCGCTCACTGAGGAGGATGGACATGGTTGTCTTAGTAACCGGCTCACTGAGGGAGGATGGACATGGTGGTCGTAGTAACCGTCTCACTGAGGGAGGATGGACATGGTGGTCATAGTAACCGGCTCACTGGGGGAGGATGGACATGGTTGTCTTAGTAACCGGCTCACTGAGGGGAGGATGGACATGGTTGTCTTAGTAACCGGCTCACTGAGGAGGATGGACATGGTGGTCTTAGTGATGGACATGGTGGTCGTAGTAACCGTCTCCACTGAGGGAGGATGGACATGGTGGTCATAGTAACCGTCTCACTGAGGGAGGATGGACATGGTGGTCATAGTAACCGGCTCACTGAGGGAGGATGGACATGGTAGTCTTAGTAACCGGCTCACTGAGGAGGATGGACATGGTTGTCTTAGTAACCATCTCACTGAGGGAGGATGGACATGGTTATCTTAGTAACCGTCTCACTGAGGGAGGATGGACATGGTGGTCATAGTAACCGTCTCACTGAGGGAGGATGGACATAATATATGCCATTTAGCTGACGCTTTTATCCAAAGCGACTTACAGTCATGTGTGCATACATTCTACGTATGGGTGGTCCCGGGAATCGAACCCACTACCCTGGCGTTACAAGCGCCATGCTCTACCAACTGAGCCACAGAAGGACCATGGTGGTCTTAGTAACCGTCTCACTGAGGGAGGATGGACATGGTGGTCTTAGTAACCGTCTCACTGAGGGAGGATGGACATGGTGCTCTTAGTAACCGTCTCACTGAGGGAGGATGGACGTGGCTCCAGGGCTTCAGCTGGGAATGACGTGGCGCCAGAGGTTGAGCTGTATTCAACAGAATCCTCCAGGTTCTCACAGGGATTTCTATGGGATCTCCGTTTTCCTCGTGTTCCCAAAATTCTGCTGCAAAAAGTACGTAGACCTGAGAGCTGCACGCGACCCTCGGTCAGATCCGTTGTGTTGACTGGGGCCTTTATATACTGAACAACAGGAAACGACCCTCGGTCAGATCCGTTGTGTTGACTGGGGCCTTTATATACTGAACAACAGGAAACGACCCTCGGTCAGATCTGTTGTGTTGACTTGAAGCCTTTATTGTTCAATACACCCACCTCCGGGCGGGCCAGTTCAATACACCCACCTCCGGGTGGGCCAGTTCAATACACCCCACCTCCCGGGTGGGCCAGTTCAATACACTCCACCTCAGGGTGGGCCAGTTCAATACACTCCACCTCCGGGTGGGCCAGTTCAATACACTCCACCTCCGGGTGGGCCAGTTCAATACACTCCACCTCCGGGTGGGCCAGTTCAATACACTCCACCTCCGGGTGGGCCAGTTCAATACACTCCACCTCCGGGTGGGCCAGTTCAATACACTCCACCTCCGGGTGGGCCAGTTCAATACACTCCACCTCCGGGTGGGCCAGTTCAATACACTCCACCTCCGGGCGGGCCAGTTCAATACGCTCCACCTCCGGGTGGGCCAGTTCAATACGCTCCACCTCCCGGGCGGGCCAGTTCAATGCGCTCCACCTCCCGGGCGGGTCAGTTCAATGAGCTCCACCTCCGGCGGGCCAGTTCAATACGCTCCACCTCCGGGCGGGCCAGTTCAATGCGCTCCACCTCCGGGCGGGTCAGTTCAATGAGCTCCACCTCCGGGTGGGCCAGTTCAGCCACACTCCACCTCCGGGTGGGCCAGTTCAATACACTCCACCTCCGGGTGGCCAGTTCAATACACTCCACCTCCGGGCGGGCCAGTTCAATATGTTCCACCTCCCGGGCGGGTCAGTTCAATATGCTCCACCTCCGGGTGGGCCAGTTCAATACACTCCACCTCCGGGTGGGCCAGTTCAATACACTCCACCTCCGGGCGGGCCAGTTCAATATGTTCCACCTCCGGGCGGGTCAGTTCAATATGCTCCACCTCCGGGCGGGCCAGTTCAATATGTTCCACTCCGGGCGGGTCAGTTCAATATGTTCCACCTCCGGGCGGGCCAGTTCAATAAGCTCCACCTCCGGGCGGGCCAGTTCAATACGCTCCACCTCCGGGCGGGCCAGTTCAATATGCTCCACCTCCGGGCGGGCCAGTTCAATACGCTCCACCTCCGGGCGGGCCAGTTCAATACGCTCCACCTCCGGGCGGGTCAGTTCAATACGCTCCACCTCCGGGCGGGCCAGTTCAATACGCTCCACCTCCGGGCGGGCCAGTTCAATACGCTCCACCTCCGGGCGGGCCAGTTCAATACGCTCCACCTCCGGGCGGGCCAGTTCAATATGCTCCACCTCCGGGCGGGCCAGTCCTCACTGGAGAAGTGCTGTATAATCAGAATCTCTATTTATGACTGCATTTTAACGACCCAGTGTGTTTGATGTGGTGTGTCTACTGTTGACCAGAGCCCTATTCCCTATATAGAACACTACTGTTGACCAGAGCCCTATTCCCTATATAGAACACTACTGTTGACCAGAGCACTATTCCCTATATAGAACACTACTGTTGACCAGAGCCCTATTCAGAACACTACTGTTGACCAGAGCCCTATTCCCTATATAGAACACTACTGTTGACCAGAGCCCTATTCCCTATATAGAACACTACTGTTGACCAGAGCCATTCCCTATATAGAACACTACTGTTGACCAGAGCCCTATTCCCTATATAGAACACTACTGTTGACCAGAGCCCTATTCCTATATAGAACACTACTGTTGACCAGAGCCCTATTCCCTATGTAGAACACTACTGTTGACCAGAGCCCTATTCCCTATAGAACACTACTGTGACCAGAGCACTATTCCCTATATAGAACACTACTGTTGACCAGAGCCCTATTCCCTATATAGAACACTACTGTTGACCAGAGCCCTGTTCCCTATATAGAACACTACTGTGACCAGAGCCCTATTCCCTATATAGAACACTACTGTTGACCAGAGCCCTATTCCTATATAGAACACTACTGTTGACCAGAGCACTATTCTATATAGAACACTACTATTGACCAGAGCCCTATTCCCTATATAGAACACTACTGTTGACCAGAGCCCTATTCCCTATATAGAACACTACTGTGACCAGAGCCCTATTCCCTATATAGAACACTACTGTTGACCAGAGCCCTATTCCCTATATAGAACACTACTGTTAACCAGAGCCCTATTCCCTATATAGTACTAATGTTGACCAGAGCCCTATTCCCTATATAGAACACTACTGTTGACCAGAGCCCTATTCCCTATATAGAACACTACTGTTGACCAGAGCCCTATTCCCTATATAGAACACTACTGTTGACCAGAGCCCTATTCCCTATATAGAACACTACTGTTGACCAGAGCCCTATTCCTATATAGAACACTACTGTTGACCAGAGCCCTATTCCCTATATAGAACACTACTGTTGACCAGAGCCCTATTCCCTATATAGAACACTACTGTTGACCAGAGCACTGTTCCCTATATAGAACACTACTGTTGACCAGAGCCCTATTCCCTATATAGAACACTACTGTTGACCAGAGCCCTGTTCCCTATATAGAACACTACTGTTGACCAGAGCCCTATTCCCTATATAGAACACTACTGTTGACCAGAGCCCTATTCCCTATAGTACACTACTGTTGACCAGAGCACTATTCCCTATGAACACTACTGTTGACCAGAGCCCTATTCCTATATAGAACACTACTGTTGACCAGAGCCCTATTCCCTATATAGAACACTACTGTTGACAGAGCACTATTCCCTGTATAGTGACCAGAGCCCTATTCCCTATATAGAACACTACTGTCACTGAGTCAGACCCTATTCCCTATATAGAACACTACTGGACCCAGTCTGTCTGGTTTCCCTGCTACTGTTGAGACCCTACACTACTGTTGACCAGGGCCCTATTCCCTATAGAACACTACTGTTGACCAGAGCCTATTCCCTATATAGAACACTACTGTTGACCCAGAGCCCTATTCTTCTAGAACACTACTGTTGACCAGAGCCCTATTCCCTATATAGAACACTACTGTTGACCAGTATTCCTATATAGAGCACTACTGTTGACCAGAGCCCTGTTCCTATACAGTTGACCAGAGCCCCTGTTCCCTATATAGAGCACTACTGTTGACCCCTATTCCTGTATAGAACACTACTGTTGAACAGAGCCCTATTCCCTATATAGAGCACTACTGTTGAGAGCCCTATTCCCTATATAGAACACTACTGTTGACCCAGAGCCCATAGGGAATATATGTGTTTTTGTGAGAGAGACATGTCTGTAACCAGAGTCCACTGCTGCCAGGGTAATCATTCTGTGAGACTGTGTTGTCATTTTATTTCTTCAGCCTGGTGAACCAGGACTATCACTGAAGTCCATATCACTGCAATTAACAGCAGTAATGTGTGGAACCTATAAACACTGTAGAATCCCATTAGTATTAGAGGGTCAGGGAGGAACTACTCTGTTTGTCTATCAAATACCACAAGGATTTCAGAGCTACTCGTCAACAGGTCCTGTCTGTCTACTGCTACAGACCACTCTGTCAGGGTGTAACCAGACACAGGGTGGAATCCCCAGTCACTGAGTCAACAGCCAGTCATCTGGCCCTGTCTGTCTACTGCTGCAGACCACTCTGTCAGGGTCCTGTATCCAGACACAGGGTGGAATCCCCAGTCACTGAGTCAACAGCCAGTCATCTGGCCCTGTCTGTCTACTGCTACAGACCACTCTGTCAGGGTCCTGTAACCAGACACAGGGTGGAATCCCCAGTCACTGAGTCACAACCAGTCATCTGGCCCTGTCTGTCTACTGCTACAGACCACTCTGTCAGGGTCCTGTATCCAGACACAGGGTGGAATCCCCAGTCACTGAGTCAACAGCCAGTCATCTGGCCCTGTCTGTCTACTGCTACAGACCACTCTGTCAGGGTCCTGTATCCAGACACAGGGGGAATCCCCAGTCACTGAGTCAACAGCCAGTCATCTGGCCCTGTCTGTCTACTGCAGACCACTCTGTCAGGGTCCTGTAACCAGACACAGGGTGGAATCCCCAGTCACTGAGTCAACAGCCAGTCATCTGGCCCTGTCTGTCTACTGTCTGTCAGGTCCTGTAACCAGACACAGGGTGGAATCCCCAGTCACTGAGTCAACAGCCAGTCATCTGGCCCTGTCTGTCACTGCTACAGACCACTCTGTCCCTGTAACCAGACACAGGGGTGGAATCCCCAGTCACTGAGTCACCAGGCCTTGTCTGGCTACAGACCACTCTGTCAGGGTCCTGTAACCAGACACAGGGTGGAATCCCCAGTCACTGAGTCAACAGCCAGTCATCTGGCCCTGTCTGTCTACTGCTACAGACCACTCTGTCAGGGTCCTGTATCCAGACACAGGGTGGAATCAGCCCAGTCATCTGGCCCTGTCTGTCTACTGCTCAGACCACTCTGAGTCCTGTAACCAGCACAGGGTGGAATCCCCAGTCACTGAGTCACCAGGCCTTGTCTGTCTACTGCTACAGACCACTCTGTCAGGGTCCGTATCCAGACACAGGGTGGAATCCCCAGTCACTGAGTCAACAGCCAGTCATCTGGCCCTGTCTGTCTACTGCTACAGACCACTCTGTCAGGGTCCTGTATCCAGACACAGGGTGGAATCCCCAGTCACTGAGTCAACAGCCAGTCATCTGGCCCTGTCCTGACCACTCTGTCAGGGTATCCAGACACAGGGTGGAATCCCCAGTCACTGAGTCAACAGCCAGTCATCTGGCCCTGTCTGTCTACTGCTACAGACCACTCTGTCAGGGTCCCTGTATCCCAGGGTGGAATCCCCAGTCACTGAGTCAACAGCCAGTCATCTGGCCCTGTCTGTCTACTGCTACAGACCACTCTGTCAGGGTCCTGTATCCAGACACAGGGGAATCCCCAGTCACTGAGTCAACAGCCAGTCATCTGGCCCTGTCTGTCTACTGCTACAGACCACTCTGTCAGGGTCCTGTATCCAGACACAGGGTGGAATCCCCAGTCACTGAGTCAACAGCCAGTCATCTGGCCCTGTCCTGTGGGGAGGGGAAGGAGGGTGGTCCTGTGGGGAGGGAAGGAGGGTGGTCCTGTGGGGAGGGAGGAGGGTGGTCCTGTGGGGAGGGAGGGAGGTGGTCCTGTGGGGGAGGGAGGGAGGGTGGTCCTGTGGGGAGGGAGGGAGGGTGGGTGGTCCTGTGGGGAGGGAGGGAGGGTGGGGTGGTCCTGTGGGGAGGGAGGGTGGGTGGTCCTGTGGGGGAGGGGAAGGGTGGGTGGTCCTGTGGGGAGGGAAGGAGGGTGGTCCTGTGGGGAGGGAAGGAGGGTGGTCCTGTGGGGGAGGGAAGGAGGGTGGTCCTGTGGGGGAGGGAAGGAGGGTGGTCCTGTGGGGAGGGGAAGGAGGGTGGTCCTGTGGGGAGGGAAGGAGGGTGGTCCTGTGGGGAGGGGGGAGGGTGGTCCTGTGGGGAGGGGAGGAGGGTGGTCCTGTGGGGAGGGAAGGAGGGTGGTCCTGTGGGGAGGGAAGGAGGGTGGTCCTGTGGGGAGGAAGGAGGGTGGTCCTGTGGGGAGGGAGGGCGGTCCTGTGGGGAGGGAAGGAGGGAGGTCCTGTGGGGAGGGAAGGAGGGTGGTCCTGTGGGGGAGGGGGGGGCGGTCCTGTGGGGAGGGAAGGAGGGAGGTCCTGTGGGGAGGGAGGGCGGTCCTGTGGGGAGGGAAGGAGGGAGGTCCTGTGGGGAGGAAGGAGGGTGGTCCTGTGGGGAGGGAGGGCGGTCCTGTGGCGTTTGTTTCCTGTCTGTCTGGGAGCTGGGAGTGCAGCTCACCTGGCTGTGATGTAGGAACCCTTGTAGTGGTGCAGCCTGGATGCAGTTCAGTCAAACTCAATACATCAGATTAATTCTGTCTTGAATGGCTAACTCATCCCTATATAGTGCACTACTTATAACTGGGCCCCCATCCCCCAAAATAGGGAGTGGGTGCTATTTGGGAAACAAGAGGTCTTTCAACAGGGCTTACTGCAGGTTTCATGTTAACCAACACAATGTGGTCTGTAGAGCTGTGTTCTGGGGGGTCATAGTAACAGATATTAAGATATTATTCATGTTAACCAACACAATGTGGTCTGTAGAGCTGTGTTCTGGGGGGTCATAGTAACAGATATTATTCATGTTAACCAACACAATGTGGTCTGTAGAGCTGTGTTCTGGGGGGGTCATAGTAACAGATATTATTCATGTTAACCAACACAATGTGTTCTGTAGAGCTGTGTTCTGGGGGGTCATAGTAACAGATATTATTCATGTTAACCAACACAATGTGGTCTGTAGAGCTGTGTTCTGGGGGTCATAGTAACAGATATTATTCATGTTAACCAACACAATGTGGTCTGTAGAGCTGTGTTCTGGGGGGGGTCATAGTAACAGATATTATTCATGTTAACCAACACAATGTGGTCTGTAGAGCTGTGTTCTGGGGGGTCATAGTAACAGATATTATTCATGTTAACCAACACAATGTGGTCTGTAGAGCTGTGTTCTGGGGGGTCATAGTAACAGATATTATTCATGTTAACCAACACAATGTGGTCTGTAGAGCTGTGTTCTGGGGGTCATAGTAACAGATATTATTCATGTTAACCAACACAATGTGGTCTAGAGCTGTGTTCTGGGGGGCATAGTAACAGATATTATTCATGTTAACCAACACACAATGTGGTCTGTAGAGCTGTGTTCTGGGGGGTCATAGTAACAGATATTATTCATGTTAACCAACACAATGTGGTCTGTAGAGCTGTGTTCTGGGGGTCATAGTAATAGATATTATTCATGTTAACCAACACAATGTGGTCTGTAGAGCTGTGTTCTGGGGGTCATAGTAACAGATATTATTCATGTTAACCAACACAATGTGGTTCAGAGCTGTGTTCTGGGGGGGTCATAGTAACAGATATTATTATTCATGTTAAACCAACACAATGTGGTCTGTAGAGCTGTGTTCTGGGGGTCATAGTAACAGATATTATTCATGTTAACCAACACAATGTGGTCTGTAGAGCTGTGTTCTGGGGGGTCGCGTAACGATATTATTCATGTTAACCAACACAATGTGGTCTGTAGAGCTGTGTTCTGGGGGTCATAGTAACAGATATTATTCATGTTAACCAACACAATGTGGTCTGTAGAGCTGTGTTCTGGGGGGTCATAGTAACAGATATTATTCATGTTAATCCAACACAATGTGGTCTGTAGAGCTGTGTTCTGGGGGGGTCATAGTAACAGATATTATTCATGTTAACCAACACAATGTGGTCTGTAGAGCTGTGTCTGGGGGGTCATAGTAACAGATATTATTCATGTTAACCAACACAATGTGGTCTGTAGAGCTGTGTTCTGGGGGGGTCATAGTAACAGATATTATTCATGTTAACCAACACAATGTGGTCTGTAGAGCTGTGTTCTGGGGGGTCATAGTAACAGATATTATTCATGTTAACCAACACAATGTGGTCTGTAGAGCTGTGTTCTGGGGGAGGTCATATAACAGATATTATTCATTTTAACCAACACAATGTGTTCTGTAGAGCTGTGTTCTGGGGGTCATAGTAACAGAGATATTATTCATGTTAACCAACACAATGTGGTCTGTAGAGCTGTGCTCTGGGGGTCATAGTAACAGATATTATTCATGTTAACCAACACAATGTGGTCTGTAGAGCTGTGTTCTGGGGGTCATAGTAACAGATATTATTCATGTTAACCAACACAATGTGGTCTGTAGAGCTGTGTTCTGGGGGGGGTCATAGTAACAGATATTATTCATGTTAACCAACACAATGTGGTCTGTAGAGCTGTGTTCTGGGGGTCATAGTAACAGATATTATTCATGTTAACCATCACAATGTGGTCTGTAGAGCTGTGTTCTGGGGGGTCATAGTAAATAGATATTATTCATGTTAACCAACACAATGTGGTCTGTAGAGCTGTGTTCTGGGGGCCTTATAACAGATGTTATTCATGTTATTCAACACAATGTGGTCTGTAGAGCTGTGTTCTGGGGGGCCTATAGTAACAGATATTATTCATGTTAACCAACACAATGTGGTCTGTAGAGCTGTGTTCTGGGGGGTCATAGTAACAGATATTATTCATGTTAACCAACACAATGTGGTCTGTAGAGTTGTGTTCTGGGGGGTCATAGTAACAGATATTATTCATGTTAACCAACACAATGTGGTCTGTAGAGCTGTGTTCTGGGGTCATAGTAACAGATATTATTCATGTTAACCAACACAATGTGGTCTGTAGAGCTGTGTTCTGGGGCCAAGTAACAGATATTATTCATGTGAACCAACACAACGTGGTCTGGGGGGGAGCAGAGAGAAGGTAATGAAGAGAGAAGCTCTGACATTAAGGTAATACAGTCTGCTTTAATCAGCTGAGGGGGTCAGCTCTCATCTCTCTACGGTGTCACATTGATGTCTTTACTAAGGAGAGAGAAGCTCTGACATTAAGGTAATACAGTCTGCTTTAATCAGCTGGGGGGGTCAGCTCTTATCTCTAAGGTGTCACATTGATGTCTTTATTAATGTCCTCTATTTGGAAATCCCTCTAGTCTCTCTCACTGTCTCTTTCGGGCTTTCTTTCTCGGTCTGCCTCGGTCTGTCGGTCTTTCCCTCCATTTCCCTCTCCTCCTCTTTCCCTCCATTACCCTCTCCTCCTCTTTCCCTCCATTACCCTCCCCTCTTTCTCTCCATTACCCTCTCCTCCTCTTTCTCTCCATTACCCTCTCCTCCTCTTTCTCTCCATTACCCTCTCCCCTCTTTCCCTCCATTACCCTCTCAGCCTCTTTCCCTCCATTACCCTCTCATCCTCTTTCCCTCCATTACCCTCTCATCCTCTTTCTCTCCATTACCCTCTCATCCTCTTTCCCTCCATTACCCTCCCCTCTTTCTCTCCATTACCCTCTCCTCCTCTTTCTCTCCATTACCCTCTCCTCCTCTTTCCCTCCATTACCCTCCCCTCCTTTCTCTCCATTACCCTCTCCTCCTCTTTCTCTCCATTACCCTCTCCTCCTCTTTCTCTCCATTACCCTCTCCCCTCTTTCCCTCCATTACCCTCTCAGCCTCTTTCCCTCCATTACCCTCTCATCCTCTTTCCCTCCATTACCCTCTCATCCTCTTTCTCTCCATTACCCTCTCATCCTCTTTCCCTCCATTACCCTCCCCTCTTTCTCTCCATTACCCTCTCCTCCTCTTTCTCTCCATTACCCTCTCCTCCTCTTTCCCTCCATTACCCTCCCCTCTTTCTCTCCATTACCCTCTCCTCCTCTTTCTCTCCATTACCCTCTCCTCCTCTTTCTCTCCATTACCCTCTCCCCTCTTTCCCTCCATTACCCTCTCATCCTCTTTCTCTCCATTACCCTTGCCTCCTCTTTCTCTCCATTACCCTCTCATCCTCTTTCTCTCCATTACCCTTGCCTCCTCTTTCTCTCCATTACCCTCTCCTCCTCTTTCCCTCCATTACCCTCCCCTCTTTCTCTCCATTACCCTCTCCTCCTCTTTCTCTCCATTACCCTCTCCTCCTCTTTCCCTCCATTACCCTCCCCTCTTTCTCTCCATTACCCTCTCCTCCTCTTTCTCTCCATTACCCTCTCCTCCTCTTTCTCTCCATTACCCTCTCCCCTCTTTCCCTCCATTACCCTCTCAGCCTCTTTCCCTCCATTACCCTCTCATCCTCTTTCCCTCCATTACCCTCTCATCCTCTTTCTCTCCATTACCCTCTCATCCTCTTTCCCTCCATTACCCTCCCCTCTTTCTCTCCATTACCCTCTCCTCCTCTTTCTCTCCATTACCCTCTCCTCCTCTTTCCCTCCATTACCCTCCCCTCTTTCTCTCCATTACCCTCTCCTCCTCTTTCTCTCCATTACCCTCTCCTCCTCTTTCTCTCCATTACCCTCTCCCCTCTTTCCCTCCATTACCCTCTCATCCTCTTTCTCTCCATTACCCTTGCCTCCTCTTTCTCTCCATTACCCTCTCATCCTCTTTCTCTCCATTACCCTTGCCTCCTCTTTCTCTCCATTACCCTCTCCTCCTCTTTCTCTCCATTACCCTCTCCTACTCTTTCCCTCCATTACCCTCTCCTCCTCTTTCTCTCCATTACCCTTGACTCCTCTTTCTCTCCATTACCCTTGACTCCTCTTTCTCTCCATTACCCTCTCCTCTTTCTCTCCATTACCCTCTCCTACTCTTTCCCTCCATTACCCTCTCCTCCTCTTTCTCTCCATTACCCTCTCCTCCTCTTTCCCTCCATTACCCTCTCCTCCCCTTTCTCTCCATTACCCTCTCCTCATCTTTCCCTCCATTACCCTCTCCTCCTCTTTCCCTCCATTACCAGACGGTGTCGGTTG
>NW_026282468.1:7500-31459 GCF_023373465.1 Oncorhynchus keta | reverse complement strand
CTGTCTCTCCCGTCTCTATCTATCCTGTCTCTCTCTCCATGCATCTCCCTGTGTCTCTTCTTGTTTCTCTCCTGTATCTCCCCCTGTCTCTTTCCAGGTGTCTCTCCCTGTCTCTCCACATCTCTCCCTTTACAGAGCCCCCACTCCTCCCCCGTCCCCCACTTACAACTTCACTACTGCCTGTTTTCAAGGCCATCAACACTCACTCCAATGTCGACAGGATCACCCTGACCAGAGCCGGCTGTTAGAGAGGGGTCATAGGCTAGGGGTAAGAGGTCATTGTGGAGATGACGAGTGAAGTGTGCCTGCTGGCTCTGTCTCTGTCTATATTGCTGACTGTCTCTGTCTCTGTCTATAGTGCTGTCAGTTGAGAGTCTCTGTCTATACTGCTGTTTGTTGACTGTCTATGTCTATAACAATGTCTGTTGACTGTCTATGTCTATAACAATGTCTGTTGACTGTCTATGTCTATAACAATGTCTGTTGACTGTCTATGTCTATAACAATGTCTGGTGACTGTCTCTGTCTATAACAATGTCTGTCTCTGTCTATACTGCTGTTGTTGACTTCTCTCTGTCTATACTGCTGTCTGTTGACTGTCTCTGTCTATACTGCTGTCTGTTGACTGTCTCTGTCTATACTGCTGTTGTTGACTGTCTCTGTCTATACTGCTGTTAGTTGACTGTCTCTGTCTTTGTCTATTCTGCTGTCTGTTGACTGTCTCTGTCTATACTGCTGTCTGTTGACTGTCTCTGTCTCTGTCTATACTGCTGTTGTTGACTGTCTCTGTCTATACTGCTGTTAGTTGACTGTCTCTGTCTCTGTCTATACTGCTGTCTGTTGTCTGTCTCTGTCTCTGTCTATACTGCTGTTGTTGACTGTCTCTGTCTATACTGCTGTTGTTGACTGTCTCTGTCTGTCTATACTGCTGTTGTTGACTGTCTCTGTCTGTCTATACTGCTGTTGTTGACTGTCTCTGTCTATACTGCTGTTGTTGACTGTCTCTGTCTCTGTCTATACTGCTGTAGTTGACTGTCTCTGTCTATACTGATGTTGTTGACTGTCTCTGTCTGTCTATACTGCTGTAGTTGACTGTCTCTGTCTATACTGATGTTGTTGACTGTCTCTGTCTCTGTATGTCTATACTGCTGTTGTTGACTGTCTCTGTCTCTGTCTATACTGCTGTTGTTGACTGTCTCTGTCTATACTGCTGTCTGTTGTCTGTCTCTGTCTGTCTATACTGCTGTTGTTGACTGTCTCTGTCTGTCTACACTGCTGTCTGTTGTCTGTCTCTGTCTGTCTATACTGCTGTCTGTTGTCTGTCTCTGTCTGTCTATACTGCTGTCTGTTGTCTGTCTCTGTCTGTCTATACTGCTGTTGTTGACTGTCTCTGTCTATACTGCTGTCTGTTGTCTGTCTCTGTCTGTCTATACTGCTGTCTGTTGTCTGTCTCTGTCTGTCTATACTGCTGTTGTTGACTGTCTCTGTCTATACTGCTGTTGTTGACTGTCTCTGTCTCTGTCTCTGTCTCTGTCTATACTGCTGTTGTTGACTGTCTCTGTCTCTGTCTATACTGCTGTTGTCGACTGTCTCTGTCTCTGTCTATACTGCTGTTGTTGACTGTCTCTGTCTCTGTCTATACTGCTGTTGTTGACTGTCTCTGTCTATACTGATGTTGTTGACTGTCTCTGTCTATACTGATGTTGTTGACTGTCTCTGTCTCTGTCCATACTGCTGTTGTTGACTGTCGCTGTCTATACTGATGTTGTTGACTGTCTCTGTCTATACTGATGTTGTTGACTGTCTCTGTCTCTGTCTATACTGCTGTTGTTGACTGTCTCTGTCTATACTGATGTTGTTGACTGTCTCTGTCTCTGTCTATACTGATGTTGTTGACTGTCTCTGTCTCTGTCTATACTGCTGTTAGTTGACTGTCTCTGTCTATACTGCTGTTGTTGACTGTCTCTGTCTATACTGCTGCTGTCGACTGTCTCTGTCTGTCTATACTGCTGTTGTTGACTGTCTCTGTCTATACTGCTGTTGTCGACTGTCTCTGTCTGTCTATACTGCTGTCTGTTGACTGTCTCTGTCTATACTGCTGTCTGTTGACTGTCTCTGTCTCTGTCTATACTGCTGTTGTTGACTGTCTCTGTCTATACTGCTGTTGTTGACTGTCTCTGTCTATACTGCTGTCTGTTGACTGTCTCTGTCTCTGTCTATACTGCTGTTGTTGACTGTCTCTGTCTATACTGCTGTTGTCGACTGTCTCTGTCTGTCTATACTGCTGTCTGTTGACTGTCTCTGTCTATACTGCTGTCTGTTGACTGTCTCTGTCTATACTGCTGTTGTTGACTGTCTCTGTCTATACTGCTGTTGTTGACTGTCTCTGTCTATACTGCTGTCTGTTGACTGTCTCTGTCTCTGTCTATACTGCTGTTAGTTGACTGTCTCTGTCTCTGTCTATACTGCTGTTGTTGACTGTCTCTGTCTATACTGCTGTTGTTGACTGTCTCTGTCTCTGTCTATACTGATGTTGTTGACTGTCTCTGTCTCTGTCTATACTGCTGTAGTTGACTGTCTCTGTCTATACTGATGTTGTTGACTGTCTCTGTCTCTGTCTATACTGCTGTTGTTGACTGTCTCTGTCTATACTGCTGTTGTTGACTGTCTCTGTCTCTGTCTCTGTCTATACTGCTGTTGTTGACTGTCTCTGTCTCTGTCTATACTGCTGTTGTTGACTGTCTCTGTCTATACTGCTGTTGTCGACTGTCTCTGTCTATACTGCTGTTGTTGACTGTCTCTGTCTGTCTATACTGCTGTTGTTGACTGTCTCTGTCTGTCTATACTGCTGTTGTTGACTGTCTCTGTCTCTGTCTATACTGCTGGTGTTGACTGTCTCTGTCTCTGTCTATACTGCTGTTGTCGACTGTCTCTGTCTGTCTATACTGCTGTTGTTGACTGTCTCTGTCTATACTGCTGTTGTTGACTGTCTCTGTCTATACTGCTGTTGTTGACTGTCTCTGTCTATACTGCTGTCTGTTGACTGTCTCTGTCTCTGTCTATACTGCTGTTAGTTGACTGTCTCTGTCTATACTGCTGTTGTTGACTGTCTCTGTCTATACTGCTGTTGTTGACTGTCTCTGTCTCTGTCTATACTGCTGTTAGTTGACTGTCTCTGTCTATACTGCTGTTGTTGACTGTCTCTGTCTATACTGCTGTTGTTGACTGTCTCTGTCTGTACTGCTGTTAGTTGACTGTCTCTGTCTCTGTCTATACTGCTGTCTGTTGTCTGTCTCTGTCTCTGTCTATACTGCTGTTGTTGACTGTCTCTGTCTCTGTCTGTACTGCTGTTAGTTGACTGTCTCTGTCTCTGTCTATACTGCTGTTAGTTGACTGTCTCTGTCTATACTGCTGTTGTTGACTGTCTCTGTCTATACTGCTGTTGTCGACTGTCTCTGTCTGTCTATACTGCTGTTGTTGACTGTCTCTGTCTGTCTATACTGCTGTTGTCGACTGTCTCTGTCTGTCTATACTGCTGTTGTCGACTGTCTCTGTCTGTCTATACTGCTGTTGTTGACTGTCTCTGTCTGTCTATACTGCTGTTGTCGACTGTCTCTGTCTGTCTATACTGCTGTTGTCGACTGTCTCTGTCTGTCTATACTGCTGTTGTTGACTGTCTCTGTCTGTCTATACTGCTGTTGTCGACTGTCTCTGTCTGTCTATACTGCTGTTGTCGACTGTCTCTGTCTCTGTCTATACTGCTGTCTGTTGTCTGTCTCTGTCTCTGTCTACAGTCTGACTGTTGAAAGGGTTACCTGCTGAGAGCTCGTCTGGCTTGTAGACCGCTGAGTATAGTATAGAGACCCTGACTATCTGCTAATCAGGTCTATTTGTGTTGTCCTACTATCGCATTGTCTCGCTAAGATCAGGGACTTAATAAACAACAGTACACACAATCAAACAAATAATAGTATAGAGGTCCTGGATGGCAGGAAGCTTTGCCCCAGTGATGTACTGGACCACTACCCTCTGTAGTGCCTTGCGGTTTGAGGCCGAGCAGTTGCCGTACCAGGCAGTGATGCAACCGGTCAGGATGCTCTCGATGGTGCAGCTGTAGAACCTTTTGAGGATCTCAGGACCCATGCCATATCTTTTCAGTTTCCTGAGGGGGAATAGGCTTTGTCGTGCCCTCTTCACGACTGTCTTGGTGTGTTTGGACCGATCTAGTTTGTTGTTGTGGACACCAAGGAACTTGAAGCTCTCAACCTGCTCCACTACAGCCCCGTCGATGAGAATGGGGACGTGCTCGGTGCTGTTTTTCCTGTAGTCCACAATCATCTCCTTAGTCTTGGTTACAATGAGGGAGAGATTATTATTCTGGCACCACCCGACCAGGTCTCTGACCAGTCTTCAGGACAATACATGGGAACGCTGTCCAGCTGTGCTCAGCCCCCTCCCGTCTGGGGAGGAGAGTAAAGACCGTGACATACTCCACGACTCTCTCATACGGCTCCACATGCTCCAAACTGCTGCATAATGGGGCTGGACGATGGAGCCCCGCCGCTTCCTCAACCCCGCCGATGTCCCGTTCAGTGGTGGCTCTCTCTGGCCTTGCTGGGGATTGATGGGTCCCCCTTTACCTCCTGCCTTCATTTATGCTTATTGCTGCTCGTCGTGGCGGTCGGACTGAAGGGTGGGTAAACATGGGAGTGTATGGGGCGGTGGGAGGTAGGTAGGGTCCTCCTCTCCATGGCATTATTGGTCCCATAAACTACAGATTCCTGTTCATTGTATTATATGGTCCGTGTCTGACTGGGGCTGGGGGCTGGGTAGCCATGGCAGCCGCTGGGCCGAGGGAGGCAGCAGGGGGTGTAATGGGATGATGTGAGGACATTGACCACCTTCTTTGTCTTGCCCACATATCTCTTTATGTCTGTCTCTCTCTCTCTCTCTCTCTGATTTTCTATGTCTCTCTCTCTCTCTCTCTCTCTCTCTCTCTCTCTCTCTCTCTCTCTCTCTCTCTCTCTCTCTCTGATTTTCTGTCTCTCTCTCTCTCTATCTCTCTCTCTGATTTTCTGTCTCTCTCTCTCTCTCTGATTTTCTCTCTCTCTCTGATTTTCTGTCTCTCTCTCGCTCTCTCTCTCTCTCTGATTATCTGTCTCTCTCTCTCTCTCTCTCTCTCTCTCTCTCTCTCTCTCTCTCTCTCTCTCTCCTCTCCTTCTCCCTCTGTTTCTGTAGCTGTCTGTCTCTCTCTCTCCTTCTTCTCCCTCTGTTTATGTAGCTGTCTCTCTCTCTCTCTCTCTGATTTTCTCTCTCTCTCTCTGATCTTCTATGTCTCTCTCTCTCTCTTTCTCTCTCTCTGTCTCTCTCTCTCTCTCTCTCTGATTCTCTATGTCTGTCTTTCTCTCTCTCTCTCTGATTTTCTATGCCTGTTGGGGTCTTCATGGAGGTTAGGCCTACTCAGAGCCTAGTGTGGTCCGTGGTCTATAGAGAGATATCTTCATAGAGTATTTATAGAATATGTATAGAGTATGTATAGAGTACAGAGTATGTATATAGTATGTATAGAGTATAGAGTTTGTATAGCATATAGAGTATGTATAGAGTATAGAGTATGTATAGCGTATGGAGTATGTACATAGTATGTATCGAGTATAGAGTATGTATATAATATTTGTAGAGTATAGAATATGTATAGAATATAGAGTATAAATATATTATAGATTATGTATAGAATTTAGAGTATGTATAGAGTATGTACAGAATATGTGTAGAGTATAGATTATGTATAGAAAATATAGTATAGAGTATAGAGTATAGCGTATGTATAGCGTATAGAGTATGTATAGAGTATAGAGTATGTATAGAGTATAGAGTATGTATAGAGTATGTATAGAGTATAGAGTATGTATAGAGTATGTATAGAGTATAGAGTATGTATAGAGTATAGAGTATGTATAGAGTATAGAGTATGTATAGAGTATAGAGTATGTATAGAGTATAGAGTATGTATAGAGTATAGAGTATGTATAGAGTATAGAGTATGCATAGATTATGTATAGAGTATGTATAGAGTATGTATAGAGTATGCATAGAGTATGCATAGAGTATGTATAGAGTATGTATAGAGTATAGAGTATGTATAGAGTATAGAGTATGCATAGAGTATGTATAGAGTATGTATAGAGTATGTATAGAGTGAGTATAGAGTATAGAGTATGTATAGAGTATAGAGTATGTATAGAGTATAGAGTATGTATAGAGTATGCATAGCGTATAGAGTATGTATAGAGTATAGCGTATGTATAGAGTATAGCGTATGTATGGAGTATAGAGTATGTATAGAGTATGTATAGAGTATGTTTAGAGTATAGAGTATGTATAGAGTATGTATAGAGTATAGCGTATGTATAGAGTATAGAGTGTGTATAGAGTATAGCGTATGTATGGAGTATAGAGTATGTATAGAGTATGTTTAGAGTATGCATAGAGTATGTATAGAGTATGTATAGAGTATGTATAGAGTATAGAGTATGTATAGAGTATAGAGTATGTATAGAGTATAGAGTATGTATAGAGTATAGAGTATGCATAGATTATGTATAGAGTATGTATAGAGTATGTATAGAGTATGCATCGAGTATGCATAGAGTATGTATAGAGTATGTATAGAGTATAGAGTATGTATAGAGTATAGAGTATGTATAGAGTATGCATAGCGTATAGAGTATGTATAGAGTATAGCGTATGTATAGAGTATAGCGTATGTATGGAGTATAGAGTATGTATAGAGTATGTATAGAGTATGTTTAGAGTATAGAGTATGTATATAGTATGTATAGAGTATAGCATATGTATAGAGTATAGAGTGTGTATAGAGTATAGCGTATGTATGGAGTATAGAGTATGTATAGAGTATGTTTAGAGTATGCATAGAGTATAGAGTATGTATAGAGTATGTATAGAGTATAGAGTATGTATAGAGTATGCATATAGTATGCATAGAGTATGTATAGAGTATGTATAGAGTATAGAGTATGTATAGAGTATAGAGTATGTATAGAGTATGTATAGAGTATGTATAGAGTATGTATAGAGTGAGTATAGAGTATAGAGTATGTATAGAGTATAGAGTATGTATAGAGTATAGAGTATGTATAGAGTATGTATAGAGTATGCATAGCGTATAGAGTATGTATAGAGTATAGCGTATGTATGGAGTATAGAGTATGTTTAGAGTATGGTTAGAGTATGTATAGAGTATAGAGTATGTATAGAGTATGTATAGAGTATGTATAGAGTATGTATAGAGTATAGCGTATGTATAGAGTATAGAGTGTGTATAGAGTATAGCGTATGTATGGAGTATAGAGTATGTATAGAGTATGTTTAGAGTATGTATAGAGTATAGAGTATGTATAGAGTATAGAGTATGTATAGAGTATGCATAGAGTATGCATAGAGTATGTATAGAGTATGCATAGAGTATGTATAGAGTATGTATAGAGTATGTATAGAGTATCGAGTATGCATAGATGATGCATAGAGTATGCACAGAGTATGTATAGAGTATGTATAGAGTATGTATAGAGTATGTATAGAGTATGTATAGAGTATGTATAGAGTGAGTATAGAGTATAGAGTATGTATAGAGTATATAGTATGTATAGAGTGAGTATAGAGTATAGAGTATGTATAGAGTATAGAGTATGTATAGAGTATGTATAGAGTATAGCGTATGTATAGAGTATAGAGTATGTATAGAGTATGTATAGCTTATAGAGTATGTATAGAGTATAGCATATGTATAGAGTATAGAGTATGTATAGAGTATGTATAGAGTATAGCGTATGTATAGAGTATAGAGTATGTATAGAGTATGTATAGAGTATAGCGTATGTATAGAGTATAGAGTATGTATAGCGTATAGAGTATGTATAGAGTATAGCGTATGTATAGAGTATAGAGTATGTATAGAGTATAGCGTATGTATAGAGTATAGAGTATGTATAGAGTATGTATAGAGTATGTATAGAGTATAGCATATGTATAGAGTATAGCGTATGTATAGAGTATAGCGTATGTATAGAGTATGTATAGCGTATGTATAGAGTATAGCGTATGTATAGAGTATAGCGTATGTATAGAGTATAGCGTATGTATAGAGTATAGAGTATGTATAGCGTATAGAGTATGTATAGAGTATGTATAGAGTACGTATAGCGTATGTATAGAGAATGTATAGAGTATAGAGTATGTATAGAGTATGTATAGAGTATGTATAGAGTATAGCATATGTATAGAGTATAGAGTATGTATAGAGTATAGAGTATGTATAGAGTATGTATAGAGTATAGAGTATGTATAGAGTATAGAGTATGTATAGAGTATGTATAGAGTATAGCGTATGTATAGAGTATAGAGTATGTATAGCGTATAGAGTATGTATAGAGTATGTATAGAGTATGTATAGAGTATGTATAGAGTATGTATAGAGTATGTATAGAGAATGTATAGAGTATAGAGTATGTATAGAGTATAGAGTATGTATAGATTATGTATAGAGTATAGCATATGTATAGAGTATAGAGTATGTATAGAGTATGTATAGAGTATGTATAGAGTATAGCGTATGTATAGAGTATAGAGAATGTATAGAGTATGTATAGAGTATAGCGTATGTATAGAGTATAGAGTATGTATAAAGTATAGCGTATGTATAGAGTATAGAGTATGTATAGAGTATGTATAGAGTATGTATAGGGTATAGCATATGTATAGAGTATAGCGTATGTATAGAGTATAGCGTATGTATAGAGTATAGAGTATGTATAGCGTATAGAGTATGTATAGAGTATAGCGTATGTATAGCGTATAGAGTATGTATAGAGTATAGAGTATGTATAGAGTAGAGTATGTATAGAGTATGTATAGAGTATAGAGTATGTATAGCGTATGTATAGAGTATAGCGTATGTATAGAGTATAGAGTATGTATAGAGTATAGAGTATGTATAGAGTATGCATAGAGTATGCATAGAGTATGTATAGAGTATGCATAGAGTATGTATAGAGTATGTATAGAGTATGTATAGAGTATCGAGTATGCATAGATGATGCATAGAGTATGCACAGAGTATGTATAGAGTATGTATAGAGTATGTATAGAGTATGTATAGAGTATGTATAGAGTATGTATAGAGTGAGTATAGAGTATAGAGTATGTATAGAGTATATAGTATGTATAGAGTGAGTATAGAGTATAGAGTATGTATAGAGTATAGAGTATGTATAGAGTATGTATAGAGTATAGCGTATGTATAGAGTATAGAGTATGTATAGAGTATTATAGAGTATGTATAGCTTATAGAGTATGTATAGAGTATAGCATATGTATAGAGTATAGAGTATGTATAGAGTATAGCTTTTACACCTGCATTGTTTGCTGTTTGGGGTTTTAGGCTGGGTTTCTGTACAGCACTTTGAGATATCAGCTGATGTACGAAGGGCTATATAAATAAATTTGATTTGATTTGATTTGATTTGATTTGATATAGCGTATGTATAGAGTATAGAGTATGTATAGAGTATGTATAGAGTATAGCGTATGTATAGAGTATAGAGTATGTATAGCGTATAGAGTATGTATAGAGTATAGCGTATGTATAGAGTATAGAGTATGTATAGAGTATAGCGTATGTATAGAGTATAGAGTATGTATAGAGTATGTATAGAGTATGTATAGAGTATAGCATATGTATAGAGTATAGCGTATGTATAGAGTATAGCGTATGTATAGAGTATGTATAGAGTATAGAGTATGTATAGAGTATGTATAGCGTATGTATAGAGTATAGCGTATGTATAGAGTATAGCGTATGTATAGAGTATAGAGTATGTATAGCGTATAGAGTATGTATAGAGTATGTATAGAGTACGTATAGAGTATGTATAGAGAATGTATAGAGTATAGAGTATGTATAGAGTATAGAGTATGTATAGAGTATGTATAGAGTATAGAGTATGTATAGAGTATAGAGTATGTATAGAGTATGTATAGAGTATAGCGTATGTATAGAGTATAGAGTATGTATAGCGTATAGAGTATGTATAGAGTATGTATAGAGTACGTATAGAGTATGTATAGAGTATGTATAGAGTATGTATAGAGAATGTATAGAGTATAGAGTATGTATAGAGTATAGAGTATGTATAGAGTATGTATAGAGTATAGCATATGTATAGAGTATAGAGTATGTATAGAGTATGTATAGAGTACGTATAGCTTATAGAGTATGTATAGAGTATAGCGTATGTATAGAGTATAGAGTATGTATAGAGTATGTATAGAGTATAGCGTATGTATAGAGTATAGAGTATGTATAGAGTATAGCGTATGTATAGAGTATAGAGTATGTATAGAGTATGTATAGAGTATGTATAGGGTATGTATAGAGTATAGCGTATGTATAGAGTATAGCGTATGTATAGATTATAGAGTATGTATAGCGTATAGAGTATGTATAGAGTATAGCGTATGTATAGCGTATAGAGTATGTATAGAGTATAGAGTATGTATAGAGTAGAGTATGTATAGAGTATGTATAGAGTATAGAGTATGTATAGCGTATGTATAGAGTATAGAGTATGTATAGAGTATAGAGTATGTATAGAGTATGTATGTATAGAGTATGTATGTATAGAGTATGTATAGAGTATGTATAGAGTATGTATAGAGTATAGAGTATGTATAGAGTATGTATAGAGTATAGCGTATGTATGGAGTATAGAGTATGTATAGAGTATAGAGTGAGTATGCATAGAGTATGTATGTATAGAGTATGTATGTATAGAGTATGTATAGAGTATGTATAGAGTATGTATAGAGTATGTATAGTGTATAGAGTATAGCGTATGTATAGAGTATAGAGTGTGTATAGAGTATAGCGTATGTATGGAGTATAGAGTATGTATAGAGTATGTATAGAGTATGTATAGAGTATAGAGTATGTATAGAGTATAGATTATGTATAGATTATGTATAGAGTATGTATAGAGTATAGAGTATGTATAGAGTATGTATAGAGTATAGAGTATGTATATAGTATAGAGTACGTATAGAGTATGTATCGAGTATAGAGTATGTATAGAGTATAGAGTATGTATAGAGTATGTATAGAGTATGTATATAGTATGTATAGAGTATAGAGTATGTATAGAGTATGTATAGAGTATGTATAGAGTATGTATAGAGTATAGAGTAGGCATAGATTATGCATAGAGTATGTATAGAGTATGTATAGAGTATGTATAGAGTATGTATAGAGTATGTATAGAGTATGTATAGAGTATTTTATGTATAGAGTATGTATAGAGTGAGTATATAGTATAGAGTATGTATAGAGTATAGAGTATGTATAGAGTATGTATAGAGTACAGCGTATGTATAGAGTATAGAGTATGTATAGAGTATGTATAGAGTATGTATAGCTTATAGAGTATGTATAGAGTATAGCGTATGTATAGAGTATATAGTATGTATAGAGTATGTATAGAGTATAGCGTATGTATAGAGTATAGAGTATGTATGTATAGAGTATAGAGTATGTATAGCGTATAGAGTATGTATAGAGTATAGCATATGTATAGAGTATAGCGTATGTATAGAGTATAGCGTATGTATAGAGTATAGAGTATGTATAGAGTATAGAGTATGTTTAGAGTATGTATAGAGTATGTATAGAGTATAGCGTATGTATAGAGTATAGAGTATGTATAGAGTATGTATAGGGTATAGCATATGTATAGAGTATAGCGTATGTATAGAGTATAGTGTATGTATAGAGTATAGAGTATGTATAGCGTATAGAGTATGTATAGAGTATAGAGTATGTATAGAGTATAGAGTATGTATAGAGTATAGCGTATGTATAGAGTATGTATTGAGTATAGAGTATGTATAGAGTATAGAGTATGTATAGAGTATAGAGTATGTATAGAGTATAGCGTATGTATAGAGTATGTATTGAGTATAGAGTATGTATAGAGTATAGAGTATGTATAGAGTATAGCATATGTATAGAGTATAGCGTATGTATAGAGTATAGCGTATGTATAGAGTATGTATAGAGTATAGAGTATGTATAGAGTATGTATAGCGTATGTATAGAGTATAGCGTATGTATAGAGTATAGCGTATGTATAGAGTATAGAGTATGTATAGCGTATAGAGTATGTATAGAGTATGTATAGAGTACGTATAGAGTATGTATAGAGAATGTATAGAGTATAGAGTATGTATAGAGTATAGAGTATGTATAGAGTATGTATAGAGTATAGAGTATGTATAGAGTATAGAGTATGTATAGAGTATGTATAGAGTATAGCGTATGTATAGAGTATAGAGTATGTATAGCGTATAGAGTATGTATAGAGTATGTATAGAGTACGTATAGAGTATGTATAGAGTATGTATAGAGTATGTATAGAGAATGTATAGAGTATAGAGTATGTATAGAGTATAGAGTATGTATAGAGTATGTATAGAGTATAGCATATGTATAGAGTATAGAGTATGTATAGAGTATGTATAGAGTACGTATAGCTTATAGAGTATGTATAGAGTATAGCGTATGTATAGAGTATAGAGTATGTATAGAGTATGTATAGAGTATAGCGTATGTATAGAGTATAGAGTATGTATAGAGTATAGCGTATGTATAGAGTATAGAGTATGTATAGAGTATGTATAGAGTATGTATAGGGTATAGCATATGTATAGAGTATAGCGTATGTATAGAGTATAGCGTATGTATAGATTATAGAGTATGTATAGCGTATAGAGTATGTATAGAGTATAGCGTATGTATAGCGTATAGAGTATGTATAGAGTATAGAGTATGTATAGAGTAGAGTATGTATAGAGTATGTATAGAGTATAGAGTATGTATAGCGTATGTATAGAGTATAGCGTATGTATAGAGTATAGAGTATGTATAGAGTATAGAGTATGTATAGAGTATGTATGTATAGAGTATGTATGTATAGAGTATGTATAGAGTATGTATAGAGTATGTATAGAGTATAGAGTATGTATAGAGTATGTATAGAGTATAGCGTATGTATGGAGTATAGAGTATGTATAGAGTATAGAGTGAGTATGCATAGAGTATGTATAGAGTATGTATGTATAGAGTATGTATAGAGTATGTATAGAGTATGTATAGAGTATGTATAGTGTATAGAGTATAGCGTATGTATAGAGTATAGAGTGTGTATAGAGTATAGCGTATGTATGGAGTATAGAGTATGTATAGAGTATGTATAGAGTATGTATAGAGTATAGAGTATGTATAGAGTATAGATTATGTATAGATTATGTATAGAGTATGTATAGAGTATAGAGTATGTATAGAGTATGTATAGAGTATAGAGTATGTATAGAGTATAGAGTACGTATAGAGTATGTATCGAGTATAGAGTATGTATAGAGTATAGAGTATGTATAGAGTATGTATAGAGTATGTATATAGTATGTATAGAGTATAGAGTATGTATAGAGTATGTATAGAGTATGTATAGAGTATGTATAGAGTATAGAGTAGGCATAGATTATGCATAGAGTATGTATAGAGTATGTATAGAGTATGTATAGAGTATGTATAGAGTATGTATAGAGTATGTATAGAGTATTTTATGTATAGAGTATGTATAGAGTGAGTATATAGTATAGAGTATGTATAGAGTATAGAGTATGTATAGAGTATGTATAGAGTACAGCGTATGTATAGAGTATAGAGTATGTATAGAGTATGTATAGAGTATGTATAGCTTATAAAGTATGTATAGAGTATAGCGTATGTATAGAGTATATAGTATGTATAGAGTATGTATAGAGTATAGCGTATGTATAGAGTATAGAGTATGTATGTATAGAGTATAGAGTATGTATAGCGTATAGAGTATGTATAGAGTATAGCATATGTATAGAGTATAGCGTATGTATAGAGTATAGCGTATGTATAGAGTATAGAGTATGTATAGAGTATAGAGTATGTTTAGAGTATGTATAGAGTATGTATAGAGTATAGCGTATGTATAGAGTATAGAGTATGTATAGAGTATGTATAGGGTATAGCATATGTATAGAGTATAGCGTATGTATAGAGTATAGTGTATGTATAGAGTATAGAGTATGTATAGCGTATAGAGTATGTATAGAGTATAGAGTATGTATAGAGTATAGAGTATGTATAGAGTATAGCGTATGTATAGAGTATGTATTGAGTATAGAGTATGTATAGAGTATAGAGTATGTATAGCGTATAGAGTATGTATAGAGTATAGCGTATGTATAGAGTATAGAGTAAGTATAGAGTATGTATAGAGTATAGCGTATGTATAGAGTATGTATAGAGTATGTATAGAGTATAGAGTATGTATAGAGTATGTATAGAGTATGTATAGAGTATGTATAGAGTATGTATAGTGTATAGAGTATGTATAGAGTATAGCGTATGTATATAGTATAGAGTGTGTATAGAGTATAGCGTATGTATGGAGTATAGAGTATGTATAGAGTATGTTTAGAGTATGTATAGAGTATAGAGTATGTATAGAGTATGTATAGAGTATGTATAGAGTATAGAGTATGTATAGAGTATGCATAGAGTATGTATAGAGTATGTATAGAGTATAGAGTATGTATAGAGTATGTATAGAGTATGTATAGAGTATAGAGTATGTATAGATTATGTGTAGAGTATAGAGTATGTGTAGAGTATAGAGTATGTATAGAGTATGTATAGAGAATGTATATAGTATGTATAGAGTATGTATAGAGTGTGTATAGATTATGTATAGAGTATGTATAGATTATGTATAGAGTATGTATAGAGTATGTATAGAGTATGTATAGAGTATGTATAGAGTATGTATAGAGAATGTATATAGTATGTATAGAGTATGTATAGAGTGTGTATAGATTATGTATAGAGTATGTATAGATTATGTATGGAGTATGTATAGAGTATGTATAGAGTATGTATAGAGTATAGAGTATGTATAGAGAATGTATAGAGTGAGTATATAGTATAGAGTATGTATAGAGTATAGAGTATGTATAGAGTATGTATAAAGTATAGCGTATATATAGAGTATGTATAGAGTATGTATAGCTTATAGAGTATGTATAGAGTATAGCGTATGTATAGAGTATAGAGTATGTATAGAGTATGTATAGAGTATAGCGTATGTATAGAGTATGTATAGAGTATAGCATATGTATAGAGTATAGAGTATGTATAGCGTATAGATTATGTATAGAGTATAGCGAATGTATAGAGTATAGAGTATGTATAGAGTATGTATAGCGTATGTATAGAGTATAGCGTATGTATAGAGTATAGCGTATGTATAGAGTATAGAGTATGTATAGAGTATGTATAGAGTATAGCGTATGTATAGAGTATAGCGCATGTATAGAGTATAGAGTATGTATAGAGTATGTATATAGTATGTATAGAGTATGTATAGGGTATAGCATATGTATAGAGTATAGCGTATGTATAGAGTATAGCGTATGTATAGAGTATAGAGTATGTATAGCGTATAGAGTATGTATAGAGTATGTATAGACTATAGAGTATGTATAGAGTATAGAGTATGTATAGAGTATAGAGTATGTATAGAGTATAGCGTATGTATAGAGTATGTATTGAGTATAGAGTATGTATAGAGTATAGAGTATGTATAGAGTATGTATAGAGTATAGAGTATGTATAGAGTATAGCGTATGTATAGAGTATAGCGTATGTATAGAGTATAGAGTATGTATAGAGTATAGAGTATGTATAGAGTATAGAGTATGTATAGAGTATAGAGTATGTATAGAGTATAGAGTATAGAGTATGTATAGAGTATGTATAGAGTATGTATGTATAGAGTATGTATGTATAGAGTATGTATGTATAGAGTATAGAGTATGTATAGAGTATAGCGTATGTATAGAGTATGTATAGAGTATAGAGTATGTATAGAGTATAGAGTATAGCGTATGTATAGAGTATAGAGTATGTATAGAGTATAGAGTATGTATAGAGTATGTATAGAGTATAGAGTATGTATAGAGTATAGAGTATGTATAGAGTATGTATAGAGTATAGAGTATGTATAGAGTATAGAGTATAGCGTATGTATAGAGTATAGAGTATGTATAGAGTATAGAGTATGTATAGAGTATGTATAGAGTATAGAGTATGTATAGAGTATAGAGTATGTATAGAGTATAGAGTATGTATAGAGTATAGAGTATGTATAGAGTATGTATAGAGTATAGAGTATGTATAGAGTATAGAGTATGTATAGCGTATAGAGTGTCTTGTTTGACCGATTGGTAGAGTGCTCTGAGGAACATCATAAAAGGCCCGTTTCCCTAGCAACAGAATTTAAATGGTCTGAAAGAGGAAGAGGTGAGAAGGTCTGGAGAAGAAGACAATAAGCCCCTTTAAAATGATTTTAGTAGATCTAAGGTGGTGGGTGTTCCTGTGTCTAGCAGGGACCAGCGCTGGGTTCAGGTACTATTAAAAAGAATTCAAACACTTTGAGCGTTCACTTGAACCTGTCCAGAGGTGCAGGGTTTCTAGTTGTTGGGGTGTCCTATTGGTGTAATGAGCCAGGCAAGCTCCATCAAGCCTATAGGAAGTATTTGAAATGGTTTCAAATAGCATTTGAACCCAGGTCTGTGTGGTTGCAGGTACCCTGAACCATCCTCTCCTCCTCCCCAGACCCTCCTCCTCCCTCTTTCCCTGACTCACCCTCCCTCTTTCCCCCCTCCCTCCCCTTCTCCCTCCCTATTTCACCCTATCTCCCTCCCTCTTTCCCCCTATCTCCCTCCCAGCTTCCCCCTATCCCCCATCCCCATCTCCCTCTCTCTTTCCCCCTCTCTCCCTCCCTCTTTCCCCCTCTCCCTCTCCCTCCCTCTTTCCCCCTCTCTCCCTCCCTCTTTCCCCCTCTCCTTCTCCCTCTCCCTCCCTCTTTCTCCCTCCCTCGCTCCCTCTTTCCATAATCCCTTCTCCCCCTCTCCAACACACAGCCTTAAATAACCCTGGTATAATCTGATTACCACCAGGAGTCCTGATTATGAAATCTGTCCCAGGGAAGGGACAGCCTGGAGGACCCTTACCCCAGACACCCTCTTCTCCTGCCTCCCACAGGCCCAGGAGAGAGGACCCTGGCTGGGCTGGATGGGCTCACTGTGTGGGGTCGGGGGAACCAGCCAGGAGCCTTTTGTCTTAAAACAGCAGGTTGAAATCCACTCTTTGTTATGTGATTAAGACACAGTAAATTAAGCCTGGGGACGATGACAGGCCACAGAGCCCCGGGGGAGAGGAGGGTGATGTCACCATGGCTGAGACAGACAGGAAGGATAATGCAGTGGTAGCACAGTGGTAGCACAGTGGTAGTACAGTGGTAGCACATTAGTAGTACAGTGGTAGCACATTAGTAGTACAGTGGTAGTGTAGTGGTAGTGTAGTGGTAGTGTAGTGGTAGTGTAGTGGTAGTACAGTGGTAGTGTAGTGGTAGTGTAGTGGTAGTGTAGTGGTAGTGTAGTGGTAGTACAGTGGTAGTATAGCAGTAGTACTGTGGTAGTATGGTGGTAGCACAGTGGTAGCACATTAGTAGTACAGTGGTAGTGTAGTGGTAGTGTAGTGGTAGTATAGCAGTAGTACTGTGGTAGTATGGTGGCAGTATAGTGGTGTTGCGGTGGTAGCACAGTGGTAGCACAGTGGTAGTACAGTGGTAGTGTAGTGGTAGTATGGTGGTAGTACAGTGGTAGTGTAGTGGTAGTATAGCAGTAGTACTGTGGTAGTATGGTGGAAGTATGGTGGCAGTATAGTGGTAGTATAGTGGTGTTGCGGTGGTGTTGCGGTGGTAGTACAGTGGTAGTATGGTGGCAGTATAATGGTGTTGTAGTGGCGGTACAGCGGTAGTATGGTGGCAGTACAGTGGTAGTATGGTTGTGGTTCAGTGGTAGTATGGTGGTAGTATGGTGGTAGTACAGTGGTAGTATGGTTGTGGTACAGTGGTAGTATGGTGGTAGTATGGTTGTGGTTCAGTGGTAGTATGGTGGTAGTATGGTGGTAGTACAGTGGTGCTGTAGTGGTAGTATAGTCGTAGTATATTTGTGTTGTACTGGTAGTATAGTGGTAGTATTGCGGTAGCATGGTGGTAGTACAGCGGTAGTATGGTGGTAGTATAGTGGTAGTATGGTGGTAGTATAGTGGTGTTGTCGTGGTAGTATAGTGGTCGTATATTGGTGTTGTAGTGGTGTTGTTGTGGTAGAATGGTGGTAGTACATTGGTCGTATGGTGGTAGTACAGTGGTAATATGGTGGTAGTACAGTGGTAGTATGGTTGTGGTACAGTGGTAGTATGGTTGTGGTACAGTGGTAGTATGGTGGCAGTATGGTGGTAGTATAGTGGTAGTATGGTGGTAGTATAGTGGTGTTGTCGTGGTAGTATAGTGGTCGTATATTGGTGTTGTAGTGGTGTTGTAGTGGTAGTATGGTGGTAGTACAGTGGTAGTATGGTGGTAGTACAGTGGTAGTATGGTTGTGGTACAGTGGTAGTATGGTTGTGGTACAGTGGTAGTATGGTGGCTGTATGGTGGTAGTATAGTGGTAGTATATTGGTGTTGTAGTGGTAGTATAGTGGTAGTATTGCGGTAGTATAGTGGTGGTACAGCGGTAGTATGGTGGTAGTATAGTGGTAGTATGGTGGTGTTGTAGTGGTGTTGTAGTGGTAGTATGGTGGTAGTATAGTGGTGTTGTCGTGGTAGTATATAGTGGTAGTATATTGGTGTTGTAGTGGTGTTGTAGTGGTAGTATGATGGTAGTATAGTGGTAGCATGGTGGTAGTACAGTGGTAGTATAGTGGTAGTACAACGGTAGTATGGTGGTAGTATAGTGGTTTTGCCGTGGTAGTATAGTGGTAGTATATTGGTGTTGTAGTGGTGTTGTAGTGGTAGTATGGTGGTAGTATAGTGGTAGTACAGTGGTAGTATGGTGGTAGTATATTGGTGTTGTCGTGGTAGTATATTGGTGTTGTAGTGGTAGTATATAGTGGTCGTATAGTGGTGTTGTAGTGGTAGTATATAGTGGTAGTATGATGGTGGTAGTACAGTGGTGCTGTAGTGGTGTTGTAGCGATAGTACAGTGGTAGTATGATGGTAGTACAGGGGTAGTATAGTGGTAGTATGGTGGTAGTACAGGGGTAGTATAGTGGTAGTATGGTGGTAGTATAGTGGTGTTGTAGTGGTAGTATATAGTGGTAGTATAGTGGTGTTGTAGTGGTAGTATATAGTGGTAGTATGATGGTGGTAGTACAGTGGTGCTGTAGTGGTGTTGTAGCGATAGTACAGTGGTAGTATGATGGTAGTACAGGGGTAGTATAGTGGTAGTATGGTGGTAGTACAGGGGTAGTACAGTGGTAGTATGGTGGTAGTATAGTGGTGTTGTCGTGGTAGTATATAGTGGTAGTATATTGGTGTTGTAGTGGTAGTATATAGTGGTAGTATATTGGTGTTGTAGTGGTAGTATATAGTGGTAGTATGATGGTGGTAGTACAGTGGTGCTGTAGTGGTGTTGTAGCGATAGTACAGTGGTAGTATGATGGTAGTACAGGGGTAGTATAGTGGTAGTATGGTGGTAGTACAGGGGTAGTATAGTGGTAGTATGGTGGTAGTACAGGGGTAGTATAGTGGTAGTATGATGGTAGTACAGGGGTAGTATAGTGGTAGTATGATGGTAGTACAGGGGTAGTATGGTGGTAGTATGATGGTAGTACAGGGGTAGTATAGTGGTAGTATGGTGGTAGTACAGGGGTAGTATAGTGGTAGTATGATGGTAGTACAGGGGTAGTATAGTGGTAGTATGGTGGTAGTACAGGGGTAGTACAGTGGTAGTATGGTGGTAGTATAGTGGTGCTGTAGTGGTAGTATACAGTGGTAGTATGATGGTAGTACAGGGGTAGTATAGTGGTAGTATGGTGGTAGTACAGGGGTAGTATGGTGGTAGTATGATGGTAGTACAGGGGTAGTATAGTGGTAGTATGGTGGTAGTATGATGGTAGTACAGGGGTAGTATGATGGTAGTACAGTGGTAGTATGATGGTAGTACAGGGGTAGTATGGTGGTAGTACAGTGGTAGTATGATGGTAGTACAGGGGTAGTACAGTGGTAGTATGATGGTAGTACAGGGGTAGTACAGTGGTAGTATGATGGTAGTACAGGGGTAGTACAGTGGTAGTATGATGGTAGTACAGGGGTAGTATAGTGGTAGTATGATGGTAGTGCAGGGGTAGTATAGTGGTAGTATGATGGTAGTACAGGGGTAGTATGGTGGTAGTATGATGGTAGTATAGTGGTAGTATGGTGGTAGTACAGGGGTAGTATAGTGGTAGTATAGTGGTAGTACAGTGGTAGTATAGTGGTAGTATGATGGTAGTACAGGGGTAGTATAGTGGTAGTATGGAGGTAGTACAGTGGTAGTATGATGGTAGTACAGGGGTAGTATAGTGGTAGTATGGAGGTAGTACAGTGGTAGTATAGCGGTAGTATGGTGGTAGTACAGTGGTCGTATAGTGGTGTTTCTCAGTATGGTAGAAGCTGTTCTCCTCACCTACCCCTCCTCTCTCCACCTACCCCACCTCTCTCTCCACCTACCCCTCCTCTCTCTTCACCTACCCCTCCTCTCTCTCCACCTACCCCTCCTCTCTCTCCACCTACCCCTCCTCTCTCTCCACCTACCCCTCCTCTCTCTCCACCTACCCCTCCTCTCTCTCCACCTACCCCTCCTCTCTCTCCACCTACCCCTCCTCTCTCTCCACCTACCCCTCCTCTCTCTTCACCTACCCCTCCTCTCTCTCCACCTACCCCACCTCTCTCTTCACCTACCCCTCCTCTCTCTTCACCTACCCCTCCTCTCTCTCCACCTACCCCTCCTCTCTCCTCACCTACCCCTCCTCTCTCTCCACCTACCCCTCCTCTCTCCTCACCTACCCCTCCTCTCTCTCCACCTACCCCTCCTCTCTCTTCACCTACCCCTCCTCTCTCTTCACCTACCCCTCCTCTCTCTTCACCTACCCCTCCTCTCTCCTCACCTACCCCTCCTCTCTCTTCACCTACCCCTCCTCTCTCTTCACCTACCCCTCCTCTCCTCACCTACCCCTCCCCTCTCTCCTCACCTACCCCTCCTCTCTCTCCACCTACCCCTCCTCTCTCTTCACCCTACCCCTCCTCTCTGCACCTACCCCTCCTCTCTCTTCACCTACCCCTCCTCTCTCTTCACCTACCCCTCCTCTCTCTTCACCTACCCCTCCTCTCTCTTCACCTACCCCTCCTCTCTCTCCACCTACCCCTCCTCTCTCTCCACCTACCCCTCCTCTCTCTTCACCTACCCCTCCTCTCTCTTCACCTACCCCTCCTCTCTCTTCACCTACCCCTCTCCTCACCTACCCCTCCTCTCCTCACCTACCCCTCCTCTCCTCACCTACTAGGCCTCCTCTCTCTCCACCTACCCCTCCTCTCTCTCCACCTACCCCTCCTCTCTCTCCACCTACCCCTCCTCTCTCTTCACCTACCCCTCCTCTCTCTTCACCTACCCCTCCTCTCTCTCCACCTACCCCTCCTCTCTCTTCACCTACCCCTCCTCTCTCTCCACCTACCCCTCCTCTCTCTTCACCTACCCCTCCTCTCTCCACCTACCCCTCCTCTCTCCACCTACCCCTCCTCTCTCTTCACCTACCCCTCCTCTCTCTCCACCTACCCCTCCTCTCTCTCCACCTACCCCTCCTCTCTCTCCACCTACCCCTCCTCTCTCTTCACCTACCCCTCCTCTCTCCTCACCTACCCCTCCTCTCCTCACCTACTAGGCCTCCTCTCTCTCCACCTACCCCTCCTCTCTCTCCACCTACCCCTCCTCTCTCTCCACCTACCCCTCCTCTCTCTTCACCTACCCCTCCTCTCTCTCACCTACCCCTCCTCTCCTCACCTACCCCTCCTCTCTCTCCACCTACCCCTCCTCTCTCCTCACCTACCCCTCCTCTCTCTCCACCTACTAGGCCTCCTCTCTCTCCACCTACCCCTACTCTCCTCACCTACCCCTCATCTCTCTTCACCTACCCCTCCTCTCTCTTCACCTACCCCTCCTCTCTCTCCACCTACCCCACCTCTCTCTTCACCTACCCCTCCTCTCTCTCCACCTACCCCTCCTCTCTCTCCACCTACCCCTCCTCTCTCTCCACCTACCCCTCCTCTCTCCTCACCTACCCCTCCTCTCTCTTCACCTACCCCTCCTCTCTCTTCACCTACCCCTCCTCTCTTCACCTACCCCACCTCTCTCTTCACCTACCCCTCCTCTCTCTCCACCTACCCCTCCTCTCCTCACCTACCCCTCCTCTCTCTTCACCTACCCCTCCGCTCTCCTCACCTACCCCTCCTCTCTCTTCACCTACCCCTCCGCTCTCCTCACCTACCCCTCCTCTCCTCACCTACCCCTCTTCTCTCTTCACCTACCCCTCCTCTCTCTTCACCTACCCCTCCTCTCTCTTCACCTACCCTCCCTCTCTCCTCACCTACCCCTCCTCTCCTCACCTACCCCTCCTCTCTCTTCACCTACCCCTCCGCTCTCCTCACCTACCACTCCTCTCTCCACCTACCCCTCCTCTCTCTTCACCTACCCCTCCTCTCTCCTCACCTACCCCTCCTCTCTCCTCACCTACCCCTCCTCTCTCCTCACCTACCCCTCATCTCTCTTCACCTACCCCTCCTCTCTCCTCACCTACCCCTCCTCTCTCCTCACCTACCCCTCCTCTCTCCTCACCTACCCCTCCTCTCTCCTCACCTACCCCTCATCTCTCCTCACCTACCCCTCCTCTCTCCTCACCTACCCCTCCTCTCTCCTCACCTACCCCTCCTCTCTCTCCACCTACCCCTCCTCTCTCTCCACCTACCCCTCCTCTCCTCACCTACCCCTCCTCTCTCTTCACCTACCCCTCCGCTCTCCTCACCTACCACTCCTCTCTCCACCTACCCCTCCTCTCTCTTCACCTACCCCTCCTCTCTCCTCACCTACCCCTCCTCTCTCCTCACCTACCCCTCTTCTCTCTCCACCTACCCCTCCTCTCTCCACCTACCCCTCATCTCTCTTCACCTACCCCTCCTCTCTCCTCACCTACCCCTCATCTCTCTTCACCTACCCCTCCTCTCTCTTCACCTACCCCTCCTCTCTCCTCACCTACCCCTCCTCTCTCCTCACCTACCCCTCCTCTCTCTTCACCTACCCCTCCTCTCTCCACCTACCCCTCCTCTCTCTCCACCTACCCCTCCTCTCTCTTCACCTACCCCTCTTCTCTCTTCACCTACCCCTCCTCTCTCTTCACCTACCCCTCCTCTCTCTTCACCTACCCCTCCTCTCTCCTCACCTACCCCTCATCTCTCTTCACCTACCCCTCCTCTCTCTTCACCTACCCCTCCTCTCTCCTCACCTACCCCTCCTCTCTCCTCACCTACCCCTCCTCTCTCTTCACCTACCCCTCCTCTCTCCACCTACCCCTCCTCTCTCTCCACCTACCCCTCCTCTCTCTTCACCTACCCCTCTTCTCTCTTCACCTACCCCTCCTCTCTCTTCACCTACCCCTCCTCTCTCCTCACCTACCCCTCCGCTCTCCTCACCTACCCCTCCTCTCTCTTCACCTACCCCTCCTCTCTTCACCTACCCCTCCTCTCTCCACCTACCCCTCCTCTCTCTTCACCTACCCTCCTCTCCTCACCTACCCCTCATCTCTCCTCACCTACCCCTCCTCTCTCTTCACCTACCCCTCCTCTCTCTTCACCTACTCCTTTCCCTCCCTCCCTCCCTCCCTCCCTCCCTCCCTCCCTCCCTCCCTCCCTCCCTCCCTCCC
>NW_026282468.1:0-2500 GCF_023373465.1 Oncorhynchus keta | reverse complement strand
CTTAGGTTGGAGTTATTAAAACTTGTTTTTCAACAACTCCACACATTTCTTGTTAAAACTTTTTGAAGCTAGGGGGCACTATTTTCTACTTCGTACCCAAGTAAACGAGGACCAGATGCATATAATTGACAGTCTAGGATAGAAAACACTCTAAAGTTTCCAAAACTGTCAAAATATTGTCTGTGAGTATAACAGAACTGATATTGCAGGTGAAAGCATAAGAAAAATCCAATCAGGAAGTGACTCTTATTTTGAAACCGTTGTGTTCCTATGCACCCCTACTGGCCATTGAAAGGGATATCAACCGGTTTCCTTTTTCTACGTCTTCCCTAAAGTGTCTGCAGTATTTTGACGTAGTTTCACGCCTTTATGTTGAAGAATGAGCGTAAACGACTACATTGCGTAAGTGGCCAGCTGAGGGCTCTCAGAGTGATTCTTGCGTAAAATACAAAGGTAGTGATTTTTCGTCGCTCTCCTACTGAAAAGCCAATTGTCCCGGATGATATATTATTGAATAGATATTTGAAAAACGCCTTGAGGATTGATTATAAAAAACGTTTGCCATGTTTCTGTCGATATTATGGATATAATTTCGAATTTTTTTTGGCGTTGTCGTGACCGCTATTTCCGGTGGATTTCTCAACACAACGTGACCAACAAACGGAGGTATTTTGGGTATAAAAATCATCTTTATGGAACAAAAGGAACATTTGCTGTCTAACTGGGAGTCTCGTCAGTGAAAACATCTGAAGCTCATCAAAGGTAAATGGTTAATTTGATTGCTTTTCTGATTTTGGTGACCAAGCTTCCTGCTGCTAGCTGGACATAATGCTATGCTAGGCTATCGATAAACTTACACAAAAGCTTGTCTTGCTTTGGCTGTAAAGCATAATTTCAAAATCTGAGATGACAGGGTGATTAACAAAAGGCTAAGATGTGTTTCACTATATTTCGCTTAAGGACAACAAAGTCAAGGTACTGGAGTGGCCAAGAAATTAAAGCTGAAATAAATAATTCTCTCTACTATTATTCTGGCATTTCAAGTTCTTAAAATTAAAGTGGTGATCCTAACTGACCTAAAACAAGGATTTTTTACTTGGATTCAATGTCAGGAATTGTGAAAAACTGAGTTTAAATGTATTTGAATAAGGTGAATGTAAACTTCTGTTAGCATTTCTTCTGTATCTACAGTGGGGAGAACAAGTATTTGATACACTGCTGATTTTGCAGGGTTTCCTACTTACAAAGCATGTAGGGGTCTGTAATGTTTATCATAGATACACTTCAACTGTGAGAGACGGAATCTAAAACAAAAAAAACTGAAAATCACATTGTATGATATTTAAGTAATTTATTTGCATTTTATTGCATGACATAAGTATTTGATCACCTACCAACCAGTAATAATTCCGGCTCTCACAGACCTGTTAGTTTTTCTTTAAGAAGCCCTCCTGTTTTCCACTCATTACCTGTATTAACTGCAACTGTTTGAACTTGTTAACTCTATAAAAGACACCTGTCCACACACTCAATCAAACAGACTACAACCTCTCTACAATGGCCAAGACCAGAGAGCTGTGTAAGGACATCAGGGATAAAATTGTAGACCTGCACAAGGCTGGGATGGGCTACAGGACAATAGGCAAGCAGCTTGGTGAGAAGGCAACATCTGTTGGCGCAATTATTAGAAAATGGAAGAAGTTCAAGATGACGGTCAATCACCCTCGGTCTGGGGCTCCATTCAAGAGCTCACCTCGTGGGGCATCAATGATCATGAGGAAGGTGAGGGATCAGGCCAGAACTACACGGCAGAACCTGGTCAATGACCTGAAGAGAGCTGGGATCACAGTCTCAAAGAAAACCATTAGTAACACACTACGCCGTCATGGATTAAAATCCTGCAGCGCACGCAAGGTCCCCCTGCTCAAGCCAGCGCATGTCCAGGCCCGTCTGAAGTTTGCCAATGACCAGCTGGATGATCCAGAGGAGGAATGGGAGAAGGTCATGTGGTCTGAAATATAGCTTTTTGTTCTAAACTCCACTCACCGTGTTTGGAGGCAGAAGAAGGATGAGTACAATCCCAACCATGAAGCATGGAGGTGGAAACATCATTCTTTGGGGATGCTTTTCTGCAAAGGGGACAGGACGACTGCACCGTATTGAGGGCAGGATGGATGGGGCCATGTATCGCGAGATCTTGGCCAACAACCTCCTTCCCTCAGTAAGAGCATTGAAGATGGGTCGTATGGAGGAGTGGGCAAAAATCCCTGCTGCAGTGTGTGCAAACCTGGTCAAGAACTACAGGAAACATATGATCGTTGTAATTGCAAAAAAAGGTTTCTGTACCAAATATTAAGTTCTGCTTTTCTGATGTATCAAATACTTATGTCATGCAATAAAATGCTAATTCATTACTTAAAAATCAAACAATCTGATTATCTGGATGTTTGTTTTAGATTCCGTCTCTCACAGTTGAAGTGTACCTATGATAACAATTACA
>NW_026282467.1:0-632 GCF_023373465.1 Oncorhynchus keta | reverse complement strand
TTGGAACAGGGGACTGTTACATATAGAGGATTGGAACAGGGGACTGTTACATAGAGAGGTTGGAACAGGGGACTGTTACATAGAGGTTGGAACAGGGGGACTGTTACATAGAAAGGATGGAACAGGGGACTGTTACATATAGAGGGTTGGAACAGGGGACTGTTACATAGAGGTTGGAGACAGAGAGGGACTGTTACATAGAGGATTGGAACAGGGGACTGTTACATATAAAGGATTGGAACAGAGGACTGTTATATAGAGGTTGGAACAGGGGACTGTTGTAGAGGAAGTTGGAACAGGGGACTGTTACATATAGAGTTGGAACAGGGGACTGTTACATAGAGGTTGGAACAGGGACTGTTACATATAGAGTTGGAACAGGGGACTGTTACATAGAGGATTGGAACAGGGGACTGTACATATAGTTAACATGTTACATAGAGGTGGAACAGGGGACTGTTACATAGGAACAGGGGACTGTACATATAGAAAGGTTGGAACAGGGGACTGTTACATATAGAGGTTGGAACAGGGGACTGTTACATATAGAGGTTGGAACAGGGGACTGTTACATAGAGGTTGGAACAGGGGACTGTTACATAGAGGTTGGAACAGGGGACTGTTACATAGAG
>NW_026282466.1:0-64933 GCF_023373465.1 Oncorhynchus keta | reverse complement strand
CAGTAGATTTGGCTGGTCTGTCATAATATAATAGAGACAGTAGATCTACCTGGTCTGTCATAATATAACAGGGACAGTAGATCTACCTGGTCTGTCAAAATATAATAGAGACAGTAGATCTAGCTGGTATGTTATACAATAGAGACAGTAGATCTTGCTGGTCTGCCATAAAGCAATAGAGACAGTAGATCTATCTGGTCTGTCATAATATAATATAGACAGTAGATATAGCTGGTCTGTCATAATATAACAGAGGCAGTAGATTTAGCTGGTCTGTCATAATATAATAGAAACAGTAGATCTAGCTGGTCTGTCATAATATAATAGAGACAGTAGATATAGCTGGTCTGTCATAATACAATAAAGACAGTAGATCTAGCTGGTCTGTCATAATATAATAGAGACAGTAGATCTACCTGGTCTGTCAAAATATAATAGAGACAGTAGATCTAGCTGGTCTGTCATAATATAATAGAGACAGTAGATCTAGCTGGTCTGTCATAATATAATAGAGACAGTAGATCTAGCTGGTCTGTCATAATATAATAGAGACAGTAGATCTAGCTGGTCTGTCATAATATAATAGAGACAGTAGATTTGGCTGGTCTGTCATAATATAATAGAGACAGTAGATCTACCTGGTCTGTCATAATATAACAGAGACAGTAGATCTACCTGGTCTGTCAAAATATAATAGAGACAGTAGATCTAGCTGGTCTGTCATACAACAGAATAGACAGTAGATCTAGCTGGTCTGTCATAAAATAATAGAGACAGTAGATCAGCTGGTCTGTCATAATATAACAGAGACAGTAGATCTACCTGGTCTGTCAAAATATAATAGAGACAGTAGATCTAGCTGGTCTGTCATAATATAATAGAGACAGTAGATCTAGCTGGTCTGTCATAAAATAATAGAGACAGTAGATCAGCTGGTCTGTCATAATATAATAGAGACAGTAGATCAGCTGGTCTGTCATAATATAATAGAGACAGTAGATCAGCTGGTCTGTCATAATATAATAGAGACAGTAGATCTAGCTGGTCTGTCAAAATATAATAGAGACAGTAGATCTAGCTGGTATGTCATACAACAGAGACAGTAGATCTAGCTGGTCTGTCATAAAATAATAGAGACAGTAGATCAGCTGGTCTGTCATAATATAATAGAGACAGTAGATCAGCTGGTCTGTCATAATATAATAGAGACAGTAGATCTAGCTGGTCTGTCATAATATAATAGAGACAGTAGATCTACCTGGTCTGTCAAAATATAATAGAGACAGTAGATCTGGCTGGTATGTCATACAACAGAGACAGTAGATCTAGCTGGTCTGTCATAATATAATAGAGACAGTAGATCTACCTGGTCTGTCATAATATAACAGAGACAGTAGATCTACCTGGTCTGTCAAAATATAATAGAGACAATAGATCTAGCTGGTATGTCATACAACAGAGACAGTAGATCTACCTGGTCTGTCAAAATATAATAGAGACAGTAGATCTAGCTGGTATGTCAAAATATAATAGAGACAGTAGATCTAGCTGGTCTGTCATAATATAATATAGACAGTAGATATAGCTGGTCTGTCATAATATAACAGAGACAGTAGATTTAGCTGGTCTGTCATAATATAATAGAAACAGTAGATCTACCTGGTCTGTCATAATATAACAGAGACAGTAGATCTACCTGGTCTGTCAAAATATAATAGAGACAGTAGATCTAGCTGGTATGTCATACAACAGAGACAGTCGATATAGCTGGTCTGTCATAATACAATAAAGACAGTAGATCTAGCTGGTCTGTCATAATATAATAGAGACAGTAGATCTACCTGGTCTGTCAAAATATAACAGAGACAGTCGATATAGCTGGTCTGTCATAATACAATAGAGACAGTAGATCTAGCTGGTCTGTCATAATATAATAGAGACAGTAGATCTAGCTGGTCTGTCAAAATATAATAGAGACAGTAGATCTATCTGGTCTGTCATAATATAATAGAGACAGTAGATCTAGCTGGTCTGTCATAATGTAATAGAGACAGTAGATCTCGCTGGTCTGTCATAAAATAATAGAGACAGTAGATCTAGCTGGTCTGTCATAAAATAATAGAGACAGTAGATCTAGCTGGTTTGTCATAAAATAATAGAGACAGTAGATCTAGCTGGTCTGTCATAATATAATAGAGACAGTAGATCTAGCTGGTCTGTCATACAATAGAGACAGTAGATCTAGCTGGTCTGCCATAATGCAATAGAGACAGTAGATCTATCTGGTCTGTCATAATATAATATAGACAGTAGATATAGCTGGTCTGTCATAATATAACAGAGACAGTAGATTTAGCTGGTCTGTCATAATATAATAGAGACAGTAGATCTAGCTGGTCTGTCATAATATAATAGAGACAGTAGATATAGCTGGTCTGTCATAATATAATAGAGACAGTAGATCTAGCTGGTCTGTCATAATATAATAGAGACAGTAGATCTAGCTGGTCTGTCAAAATATAATAGAGACAGTAGATCTAGCTGGTCTGTCATAATATAATAGAGACAGTAGATCTAGCTGGTATGTCATACAATAGAGACAGTAGATCTAGCTGGTCTGTCATAATATAATAGAGACAGTAGATCTAGCTGGTCTGTCATAATATAATAGAGACAGTATGGTCCTTCTGTAGCTCAGTTGGTAGAGCATGGCGCTTGTAACGCCAGGGTAGTGGTCTGTCATAACCATAATAGAGACATGTAGCATCATGACTGGTCTGTCATAAAAGCGTAGCTAAATGGCATATATTATTATTATTATTATTATATTATTTGGCTGGTCTGTCATAATATAATAGAGACAGTAGATCTACCTGGTCTGTCATAATATAACAGAGACAGTAGATCTACCTGGTCTGTCAAAATATAATAGAGACAGTAGATCTAGCTGGTCTGTCATAATATAGAGACAGTAGATCTAGCTGGTCTGCCATAATGCAATAGAGACAGTAGATCTATCTGGTCTGTCATAATATAATATAGACAGTAGATATAGCTGGTCTGTCATAATATAACAGAGACAGTAGATTTAGCTGGTCTGTCATAATATAATAGAGACAGTAGATCTAGCTGGTCTGTCATAATATAATAGAGACAGTAGATATAGCTGGTCTGTCATAATACAATAAAGACAGTAGATCTAGCTGGTCTGTCATAATATAATAGAGACAGTAGATCTACCTGGTCTGTCAAAATATAATAGAGACAGTAGATCTAGCTGGTCTGTCATAATATAATAGAGACAGTAGATCTAGCTGGTATGTCATACAATAGAGACAGTAGATCTTGCTGGTCTGCCATAATGCAATAGAGACAGTAGATCTAGCTGGTCTGTCATAATATAATAGAGACAGTAGATCTAGCTGGTCTGTCATAATATAATAGAGACAGTAGATCTACCTGGTCTGTCAAAATATAATAGAGACAGTAGATCTAGCTGGTCTGTCATAATATAATAGAGACAGTAGATCTAGCTGGTATGTCATACAATAGAGACAGTAGATCATGCTGGTCTGCCATAATATAACAGACACAGTAGATCTACCTGGTCTGTCAAAATATAATAGAGACAGTAGATCTAGCTGGTATGTCATACAACAGAGACAGTAGATCTAGCTGATCTGTCATAAAATAATAGAGACAGTAGATCAGCTGGTCTGTCATAATATAATAGAGACAGTAGATCAGCTGGTCTGTCATAATATAATAGAGACAGTAGATCTACCTGGTCTGTCATAATATAACAGAGACAGTAGATCTATCTGGTCTGTCAAAATATAATAGAGACAGTAGATCTAGCTGGTATGTCATACAAATAGAGACAGTAGATCTAGCTGGTCTGTCATAATATAATAGAGACAGTAGATCTACCTGGTCTGTCATAATATAACAGAGACAGTAGATCTACCTGGTCTGTCAAAATATAATAGAGACAGTAGATCTAGCTGGTATGTCATACAACAGAGACAGTAGATCTAGCTGGTCTGTCATAATATAATAGATAGAGACAGTAGATCTACCTGGTCTGTCATAATATAACAGAGACAGTAGATCTACCTGGTCTGTCAAAATATAATAGAGACAGTAGATCTAGCTGGTATGTCATACAACAGAGACAGTAGATCTAGCTGGTCTGTCATAATATAATAGAGACAGTAGATCTACCTGGTCTGTCATAATATAACAGAGACAGTAGATCTACCTGGTCTGTCAAAATATAATAGAGACAGTAGATTTAGCTGGTATGTCATACAACAGAGACAGTAGATCTAGCTGGTCTGTCATAAAATAATAGAGACAGTAGATCTAGCTGGTCTGTCAAAATATAATAGAGACAGTAGATCTAGCTGGTCTGTCATAATATAATAGAGACAGTAGATCTAGCTGGTATGTCATAATAAATAGAGACAGTAGATCTAGCTGGTCTGTCATAAAATAATAGAGACAGTAGATTTAGCTGGTCTGTCATAAAATAATAGAGACAGTAGATCTAGCTGGTCTGTCATAAAATAATAGAGACAGTAGATCTAGCTGGTCTGTCATAATATAATAGAGACAGTAGATTTGGCTGGTCTGTCATAATATAATAGAGACAGTAGATCTACCTGGTCTGTCATAATATAACAGAGACAGTCGATCTAGCTGGTCTGTCATGATGCAATAGAGACAGTAGATCTAGCTGGTCTGTTATACAATAGAGACAGTAGATATAGCTGGTCTGTCATAATATAATAGACACAGTAGATCTAGCTGGTCTGTCATAATGTAACAGAGACAGTAGATCTAGCTGGTCTGTCATAAAATAATAGAGACAGTAGATCTAGCTGGTCTGTCATAAAATAATAGAGACAGTAGATCTAGCTGGTCTGTCATAAAATAATAGAGACAGTAGATCTAGCTGGTCTGTCATAAAATAATAGAGACAGTAGATCTAGCTGGTCTGTCATAATATAATAGAGACAGTAGATCTAGCTGGTATGTCATACAATAGAGACAGTAGATCTAGCTGGTCTGCCATAATGCAATAGAGACAGTAGATCTATCTGGTCTGTCATAATATAATAGAGACAGTAGATATAGCTGGTCTGTCATAATATAATAGAGACAGTAGATTTAGCTGGTCTGTCATAATATAATAGAGACAGTCGATATAGCTGGTCTGTCATAATACAATAAAAACAGTAGATCTATCTGGTCTGTCATAATATAATAGAGACAGTAGATCTACCTGGTCTGTCAAAATATAATAGAGACAGTAGATCTAGCTGGTATGTCATAATAACAGAGACAGTAGATCTCGCTGGTCTGTCATAAAATAATAGAGACAGTAGATCTAGCTGGTCTGTCATAATGTAATAAAGACAGTAGATCTAGCTGGTATGTCATACATCAGAGACAGTAGATCTAGCTGGTCTGTCATAAAATAATAGAGACAGTAGATCTAGCTGGTCTGTCATGAAATAATAGAGACAGTAGATCTAGCTGGTCTGTCATAATATAATAGAGACAGTAGATCTAGCTGGTCTGTCATACAACAGAGACAGTAGATCTAGCTGGTCTGTCATAATATAATAGAGACAGTAGATCTAGCTGGTCTGTCATAAAATAATAGAGACAGTAGATCTAGCTGGTCTGTCATAATATAATAGAGACAGTAGATCTAGCTGGTCTGTCATAATATAATAGAGACAGTAGATCTAGCTGGTCTGTCATAAAATAATAGAGACAGTAGATCTAGCTGGTCTGTCATAATATAATAGAGACAGTAGATCTAGCTGGTATGTTATACAATAGAGACAGTAGATCTTGCTGGTCTGCCATAATGCAATAGAGACAGTAGATCTATCTGGTCTGTCATAATATAATAGACACAGTAGATCTCGCTGGTCTGTCATAATGTAACAGAGACAGTAGATCTCGCTGGTCTGTCATAAAATAATAGAGACAGTAGATCTAGCTGGTCTGTCATAAAATAATAGAGACAGTAGATCTAGCTGGTTTGTCATAAAATAATAGAGACAGTAGATCTAGCTGGTCTGTCATAATATAATAGAGACAGTAGATCTAGCTGGTCTGTCATAAAATAGAGACAGTAGATCTAGCTGGTCTGCCATAATGCAATAGAGACAGTAGATCTATCTGGTCTGTCATAATATAATATAGACAGTAGATATAGCTGGTCTGTCATAATATAACAGAGACAGTAGATTTAGCTGGTCTGTCATAATATAATAGAGACAGTAGATCTAGCTGGTCTGTCATAATATAATAGAGACAGTAGATATAGCTGGTCTGTCATAATACAATAAAGACAGTAGATCTAGCTGGTCTGTCATAATATAATAGAGACAGTAGATCTACCTGGTCTGTCAAAATATAATAGAGACAGTAGATCTAGCTGGTCTGTCATAATAGAATAGAGACAGTAGATCTAGCTGGTCTGTCATAATGTAATAGAGACAGTAGATCTAGCTGGTATGTCATAAAATAGAGACAGTAGATCTAGCTGGTCTGTCATAATATAATAGAGACAGTTGATTTGGCTGGTCTGTCATAATATAATAGAGACAGTAGATCTACCTGGTCTGTCATAATAAACAGAGACAGTAGATCTACCTGGTCTGTCATAATATAATAGAGACAGTAGATCTAGCTGGTCTGTCATAATATAATAGAGACAGTAGATCTAGCTGGTCTGTCATAAACATAATAGAGACAGTAGATCTAGCTGGTCTGTCATAAATAATAGAGACAGTAGATCTAGCTGGTCTGTCATAATATAATAGAGACAGTAGATCTAGCTGGTCTGTCATAATATAATAGAGACAGTAGATCTACCTGGTCTGTCAAAAATATAATAGAGACAGTAGATCTAGCTGGTCTGTCATAATATAATAGAGACAGTAGATCTAGCTGGTCTGTCATAATATAATAGAGACAGTAGATCTAGCTGGTCTGTCATAATATAATAGAGACAGTAGATTTATCTGGTCTGTCATAATATAATAGAGACAGTAGATCTACCTGGTCTGTCATAATATAACAGAGACAGTAGATCTAGCTGGTCTGTCAAAATATAATAGAGACAGTAGATCTAGCTGGTCTGTCATAATATAATAGAGACAGTAGATCTAGCTGGTCTGTCATAATATAATAGAGACAGTAGATCTAGCTGGTCTGTCATAATATAATAGAGACAGTAGATCTAGCTGGTCTGTCATAATATAATAGAGACAGTAGATCTAGCTGGTCTGTCATAATATAATAGAGACAGTAGATCTAGCTGGTCTGTCATAAAATAATAGAGACAGTAGATCTAGCTGGTCTGTCATAATATAATAGAGACAGTAGATCTAGCTGGTCTGTCATAATATAATAGAGACAGTAGATATAGCTGGTCTGTCATGATATAATAGACACAGTAGATCGAGCTGGTCTGTCATAATGTAACAGAGACAGTAGATCTACCTGGTCTGTCATAAAATAATAGAGACAGTAGATCTAGCTGGTCTGTCATAAAATAATAGAGACAGTAGATCTAGCTGGTCTGTCATAAAATAATAGAGACAGTAGATCTAGCTGGTCTGTCATAATATAATAGAGACAGTAGATCTAGCTGGTATGTCATACAATAGAGACAGTAGATCTAGCTGGTCTGCCATAATGCAATAGAGACAGTAGATCTAGCTGGTCTGTCATAATATAATAGAGACAGTAGATCTACCTGGTCTGTCAAAATATAATAGAGACAGTAGATCTAGCTGGTCTGTCATAATATAATAGAGACAGTAGATCTAGCTGGTCTGTCATAATATAATAGAGACAGTAGATATAGCTGGTCTGTCATAATACAATAAAGACAGTAGATCTAGCTGGTCTGTCATAATATAATAGAGACAGTAGATCTACCTGGTCTGTCAAAATATAATAGAGACAGTAGATCTAGCTGGTCTGTCATAATATAATAGAGACAGTAGATCTAGCTGGTATGTCATACAATAGAGACAGTAGATCTTGCTGGTCTGTCATAATGCAATAGAGACAGTAGATCTAGCTGGTCTGTCATAATATAATAGAGACAGTTGATTTGCTGGTCTGTCATAATATAATAGAGACAGTAGATCTACCTGGTCTGTCATAATATAACAGAGACAGTAGATCTACCTGGTCTGTCATAAATATAATAGAGACAGTAGATCTAGCTGGTCTGTCATAATATAATAGAGACAGTAGATCTAGCTGGTCTGTCATAAAAAATAGAGACAGTAGATCTAGCTGGTCTGTCATAAAATAATAGAGACAGTAGATCTAGCTGGTCTGTCATAATATAATAGAGACAGTAGATCTCGCTGGTCTGTCATAATATAATAGAGACAGTAGATCTACCTGGTCTGCCAAAGTATAATAGAGACAGTAGATCTATCTGGTCTGTCGTAATATAATAGAGACAGTAGATCTAGCTTGTCTGTCATAATATAATAGAGACAGTAGATCTAGCTGGTCTGTCATAATATAATAGAGACAGTAGATTTGGCTGGTCTGTCATAATATAATAGAGACAGTAGATCTACCTGGTCTGTCATAATATTAAAACAGAGACAGTAGATCTTCCTGGTCTGTCAAAATATAATAGACACAGTAGATCTAGCTGGTCTGTCAAAATATAACAGAGACAGTAGATCTAGCTGGTCTGTCATAAAATAATAGAGACAGTAGATCTAGCTGGTCTGTCATAATATAATAGAGACAGTAGATCTAGCTGGTCTGTCAAAATATAATAGAGACAGTAGATCTAGCTGGTATGTCATACAACAGAGACAGTAGATCTAGCTGGTCTGTCATAAAATAATAGAGACAGTAGATCAGCTGGTCTGTCATAATATAATAGAGACAGTAGATCAGCTGGTCTGTCATAATATAATAGAGACAGTAGATCTACCTGGTCTGTCATAATATAACAGAGACAGTAGATCTACCTGGTCTGTCAAAATATAATAGAGACAGTAGATCTAGCTGGTATGTTATACAATAAAGACAGTAGATCTTGCTGGTCTGCCATAATATAATAGAGACAGTAGATCTACCTGGTCTGTCATAATATAACAGAGACAGTAGATCTACCTGGTCTGTCAAAATATAATAGAGACAGTAGATCTAGCTGGTATGTCATACAACAGAGACAGTAGATCTAGCTGGTCTGTCATAAAATAATAGAGACAGTAGATCAGCTGGTCTGTCATAATATAATAGAGACAGTAGATCAGCTGGTCTGTCAAAATATAATAGAGACAGTAGATCTAGCTGGTATGTCATACAACAGAGACAGTAGATCTAGCTGGTCTGTCATAAAATAATAGAGACAGTAGATCAGCTGGTCTGTCATAATATAATAGAGACAGTAGATCTAGCTGGTCTGTCATAATATAATAGAGACAGTAGATCAGCTGGTCTGTCATAATATAATAGAGACAGTAGATCTAGCTGGTCTGTCATAATATAACAGAGACAGTAGATCTACCTGGTCTGTCAAAATATAATAGAGACAGTAGATCTAGCTGGTCTGTCATACAACAGAGACAGTAGATCTAGCTGGTCTGTCATAATATAATAGAGACAGTAGATCTAGCTGGTCTGTCATAATATAACAGAGACAGTAGATCTAGCTGGTCTGTCAAAATATAATAGAGACAGTAGATCTAGCTGGTATGTCATACAACAATAGAGACAGTAGATCTAGCTGGTCTGTCATAAAATAATAGAGACAGTAGATCTAGCTGGTCTGTCAAAATATAATAGAGACAGTAGATCTAGCTGGTCTGTCATAATATAATAGAGACAGTAGATCTAGCTGGTCTGTCATAAATATAATAGAGACAGTAGATCTAGCTGGTCTGTCATAAAATAATAGAGACAGTAGATCTAGCTGGTCTGTCATAAAATAATAGAGACAGTAGATCTAGCTGGTCTGTCATAATATAATAGAGACAGTAGATTTAGCTGGTCTGTCATAATATAATAGAGACAGTAGATTTGGCTGGTCTGTCATAATATAATAGAGACAGTAGATCTACCTGGTCTGTCATAATATAACATAGACAGTCGATCTAGCTGGTCTGCCATGATGCAATAGAGACAGTAGATCTAAATAGAGACAGTAGATATAGCTGGTCTGTCATAATATAATAGACACAGTAGATCTCGCTGGTCTGTCATAATGTAACAGAGACAGTAGATCTCGCTGGTCTGTCATAAAATAATAGAGACAGTAGATCTAGCTGGTCTGTCATAAAATAATAGAGACAGTAGATCTAGCTGGTCTGTCATAATATAATAGAGACAGTAGATCTAGCTGGTCTGTCATAATATAATAGAGACAGTCTAGGTCTGTCATAATATAATATAGACAGTAGATATAGCTGGTCTGTCATATAATAGAGACAGTAGATCTATACATACAATAGAGACATTAGATCTAGCTGGTCTGCCATAATGCAATAGAGACAGTAGATCTATCTGGTCTGTCATAATATAATATAGACAGTAGATATAGCTGGTCTGTCATAATATAGCAGAGACAGTAGATTTAGCTGGTCTGTCATAATATAATAGAGACAGTAGATATAGCTGGTCTGTCATAATATAATAAAGACAGTAGATCTAGCTGGTCTGTCATAATATAATAGAGACAGTAGATCTACCTGGTCTGTCAAAATATAATAGAGACAGTAGATCTAGCTGGTCTGTCATAAAATAATAGAGACAGTAGATCTAGCTGGTCTGTCATAAAATAATAGAGACAGTAGATCTACAACAGAGCTGGTCTGTCATAATGTAATAGAGACAGTAGATCTAGCTAGTCTGTCATACAACAGAGACAGTAGATCTAGCTGGTCTGTCATAAAATAATAGAGACAGTAGATCTAGCTGGTCTGTCATAATGTAATAGAGACAGAAGATCTAGCTGGTATGTCATAATAAATAGAGACAGTAGATCTAGCTGGTCTGTCATAAAATAATAGAGACAGTAGATCTAGCTGGTCTGTCATAAAATAATAGAGACAGTAGATCTAGCTGGTCCGTCAAAATATAATAGAGACTGTCATAATATAATAGAGACAGTAGATCTAGCTGGTCTGTCATAATATAATAGAGACAGTAGATCTAGCTGGTATGTCATAAAATAATAGAGACAGTAGATCGAGATGGTCTGTCATAATATAATAGAGACAGTAGATCTAGCTGGTCCGTCAAAATATAATAGAGACAGTCGATATAGCTGGTCTGTCATAATACAATAAAGACAGTAGATCTAGCTGGTCTGTCATAATATAATAGAGACAGTAGATCTAGCTGGTCTGTCAACATATAATAGAGACAGTAGATCTGGCTGGTCTGTCATAATATAATAGAGACAGTAGATTTGGCTGGTCTGTCATAATATAATAGAGACAGTAGATCTACCTGGTCTGTCATAATATAACAGAGACAGTAGATCTAGCTGGTCTGTCATAATATAATAGAGACAGTAGATCTAGCTGGTCTGTCATAATATAATTGAGACAGTAGATCTAGCTGGTATGTCATACAATAGAGACAGTAGATCTAGCTGGTCTGCCATAATGCAATAGAGACAGTAGATCTATCTGGTCTGTCATAATATAATATAGACAGTAGATATAGCTGGTCTGTCATAATATAGCAGAGACAGTAGATTTAGCTGGTCTGTCATAATATAATAGAGACAGTAGATCTAGCTGGTCTGTCATAATATAATAGAGACAGTAGATATAGCTGGTCTGTCATAATATAATAAAGACAGTAGATCTAGCTGGTCTGTCATAATATAATAGAGACAGTAGATCTACCTGGTCTGTCATAATATAATAGAGACAGTAGATCTAGCTGGTCTGTCATAAAATAATAGAGACAGTAGATCTAGCTGGTCTGTCATAATGTAATAGAGACAGTAGATCTAGCTGGTATGTCATACAACAGAGACAGTAGATCTCGCTGGTCTGTCATAAAATAATAGAGACAGTAGATCTAGCTGGTCTGTCATAATGTAATAGAGACAGTAGATCTAGCTGGTATGTCATACAACAGAGACAGTAGATCTAGCTGGTCTGTCATAAAATAATAGAGACAGTAGATCTAGCTGGTCTGTCATAAAATAATAGAGACAGTAGATCTAGCTGGTCTGTCATAAAATAATAGAGACAGTAGATCTAGCTGGTCTGTCATAATATAATAGAGACAGTAGATCTAGCTGGTCTGTCATAATATAATAGAGACAGTAGATTTGGCTGGTCTGTCATAATATAATAGAGACAGTAGATCTAGCTGGTTTGTCATAAAATAATAGAGACAGTAGATCGAGATGGTCTGTCATAATATAATAGAGACAGTAGATCTAGCTGGTCTGTCAAAATATAATAGAGACAGTAGATATAGCTGGTCTGTCATAATATAATAAAGACAGTAGATCTAGCTGGTCTGTCATAATATAATAGAGACAGTAGATCTAGCTGGTCTGTCAAATATAATAGAGACAGTAGATCTGGCTGGTCTGTCATAATATAATAGAGACAGTAGATTTGGCTGGTCTGTCATAATATAATAGAGACAGTAGATCTACTGGTCTGTCATAATATAATAGAGACAGTAGATCTAGCTGGTCTGTCATAATATAATAGAGACAGTAGATCTAGCTGGTCTGTCATAATATAATAGAGACAGTAGATCTAGCTGGTCTGTCATAATATAATAGAGACAGTAGATCTAGCTGGTCTGTCATAATATAATAGAGACAGTAGATCTATCTGGTCTGTCATAATATAATAGAGACAGTAGATCTAGCTGGTCTGTCATAATATAATAGAGACAGTAGATCTAGCTGGTCTGTCATAATATAATAGAGACAGTAGATCTAGCTGGTCTGTCATAATATAATAGAGACAGTAGATCTAGCTGGTCTGTCATAATATAATAGAGACAGTAGATCTAGCTGGTCTGTCATAATATAATAGAGACAGTAGATCTACCTGGTCTGTCAAATATAATAGAGACAGTAGATCTAGCTGGTCTGTCATAATATAATAGAGACAGTAGATCTAGCTGGTCTGTCATAATATAATAGAGACAGTAGATCTAGCTGGTCTGTCATAATATAATAGAGACAGTAGATCTAGCTGGTCTGTCATAATATAATAGAGACAGTAGATCTAGCTGGTCTGTCATAATATAATAGAGACAGTAGATCTAGCTGGTATGTCATACAATAGAGACAGTAGATCTAGCTGGTCTGTCATAAAATAATAGAGACAGTAGATCTAGCTGGTCTGTCATAAACTAATAGAGACAGTAGATCTAGCTGGTCTGTCATAATATAATAGAGACAGTAGATCTATCTGGTCTGTCATAATATAATAGAGACAGTAGATCTAGCTGGTCTGTCATAATATAATAGAGACAGTAGATCTAGCTGGTCTGTCATAATATAATAGAGACAGTAGATCTAGCTGGTCTGTCATAATATAATAGAGACAGTAGATCTAGCTGGTCTGTCATAATATAATAGAGACAGTAGATCTACCTGGTCTGTCAAAATATAATAGAGACAGTAGATCTAGCTGGTATGTCATACAACAGAGACAGTAGATCTAGCTGGTCTGTCATAATATAATAGAGACAGTAGATCTACCTGGTCTGTCATAATATAACAGAGACAGTAGATCTACCTGGTCTGTCAAAATATAATAGAGACAGTAGATCTAGCTGGTATGTCATACAACAGAGACAGTAGATCTAGCTGGTCTGTCATAATATAACAGAGACAGTAGATCTACCTGGTCTGTCATAATATAACAGAGACAGTAGATCTACCTGGTCTGTCAAAATATAATAGAGACAGTAGATCTAGCTGGTATGTCATACAACAGAGACAGTAGATCTAGCTGGTCTGTCATAAAATAATAGAAAATATAATAGACAGTAGATCTAGCTGGTCTGTCATAATATAATAGAGACAGTAGATCTAGCTGGTATCTCATACAACAGAGACAGTAGATCTAGCTGGTCTGTCATAAAATAATAGAGACAGTAGATCTAGCTGGTCTGTCATAAAATAATAGAGACAGTAGATCTAGCTGGTCTGTCATAAAATAATAGAGACAGTAGATTTAGCTGGTCTGTCATAATATAATAGAGACAGTAGATTTGGCTGGTCTGTCATAATATAATAGAGACAGTAGATCTACCTGGTCTGTCATAATATAACATAGACAGTCGATCTAGCTGGTCTGCCATGATGCAATAGAGATAGTAGATCTAGCTGGTATGTTATAAAATAGAGACAGTAGATATAGCTGGTCTGTCAAAATATAATAGACACAGTAGATCTCGCTGGTCTGTCATAATGTAACAGAGACAGTAGATCTCGCTGGTCTGTCATAAAATAATAGAGACAGTAGATCTAGCTGGTCTGTCATAAAATAATAGAGACAGTAGATCTAGCTGGTCTGTCATAAAATAATAGAGACAGTAGATCTAGCTGGTCTGTCATAATATAATAGAGACAGTAGATCTAGCTGGTCTGTCATAATATAATAGAGACAGTAGATCTAGCTGGTATGTCATACAATAGAGACAGTAGATCTAGCTGGTCTGCCATAATGCAATAGAGACAGTAGATCTATCTGGTCTGTCATAATATAATATAGACAGTAGATATAGCTGGTCTGTCATAATATAGCAGAGACAGTAGATTTAGCTGGTCTGTCATAATATAATAGAGACAGTAGATATAGCTGGTCTGTCATAATACAATAAAGACAGTAGATCTAGCTGGTCTGTCATAATATAATAGAGACAGTAGATCTAGCTGGTCTGTCATAATAGAATAGAGACAGTAGATCTAGCTGGTATGTCATACAACAGAGACAGTAGATCTCGCTGGTCTGTCATAAAATAATAGAGACAGTAGATCTAGCTGGTCTGTCATAATGTAATAGAGACAGTAGATCTAGCTGGTATGTCATACAACAGAGACAGTAGATCTAGCTGGTCTGTCATAAAATAATAGAGACAGTAGATCTAGCTGGTCTGTCATAAAATAATAGAGACAGTAGATCTAGCTGGTCTGTCATAATATAATAGAGACAGTAGATCTACCTGGTCTGTCATAAACAGAGACAGTAGATCTAGCTGGTCTGTCATAAAATAATAGAGACAGTAGATCTAGCTGGTCTGTCATAAAATAATAGAGACAGTAGATCTAGCTGGTCTGTCATAAAATAATAGAGACAGTAGATCTAGCTGGTCTGTCATAATATAATAGAGACAGTAGATCTAGCTGGTCTGTCATAATATAATAGAGACAGTAGATTTGGCTGGTCTGTCATAATATAATAGAGACAGTAGATCTAGCTGGTTTGTCATAAAATAATAGAGACAGTAGATCTAGCTGGTCTGTCATAATATAATAGAGACAGTAGATCTAGCTGGTCTGTCAAAATATAATAGAGACAGTAGATATAGCTGGTCTGTCATAATATAATAGAGACAGTAGATCTAGCTGGTCTGTCAAATATAATAGAGACAGTAGATCTGGGTGGTCTGTCATAATATAATAGAGACAGTAGATTTGGCTGGTCTGTCATAATATAATAGAGACAGTAGATCTCGCTGGTCTGTCATAATGTAACAGAGACAGTAGATCTCGCTGGTCTGTCATAAAATAATAGAGACAGTAGATCTAGCTGGTCTGTCATAAAATAATAGAGACAGTAGACCTAGCTGGTATGTCATACAACAGAGACAGTAGATCTAGCTGGTCTGTCATAAAATAATAGAGACAGTAGATCTATCTGGTCTGTCATAATATAATATAGACAGTAGATATAGCTGGTCTGTCATAATATAACAGAGACAGTAGATTTAGCTGGTCTGTCATAATATAATAGAGACAGTAGATCTAGCTGGTCTGTCATAATATAATAGAGACAGTAGATCTAGCTGGTCTGTCATAATACAATAAAGACAGTAGATCTAGCTGGTCTGTCATAATATAATAGAGACAGTAGATCTACCTGGTCTGTCAAAATATAATAGAGACAGTAGATCTAGCTGGTCTGTCATAATATAATAGAGACAGTAGATCTAGCTGGTATGTCATACAACAGAGACAGTAGATCTAGCTGGTCTGTCATAAAATAATAGAGACAGTAGATCTAGCTGGTCTGTCATAAAATAATAGAGACAGTAGATCTAGCTGGTCTGTCATAATATAATAGAGACAGTAGATCTAGCTGGTCTGTCATAATATAATAGAGACAGTAGATCTAGCTGGTCTGTCATAAAATAATAGAGACAGTAGATCTAGCTGGTCTGTCATAAAATAATAGAGACAGTAGATCTAGCTGGTCTGTCATAAAATAATAGAGACAGTAGATTTAGCTGGTCTGTCATAATATAATAGAGACAGTAGATTTGGCTGGTCTGTCATAATATAATAGAGACAGTAGATCTACCTGGTCTGTCATAATATAATAGAGACAGTAGATCTAGCTGGTCTGTCATATGCAATAGAGACAGTAGATCTAGCTGGTATGTTATAAATAGAGACAGTAGTCTGGTCTGTCATAAAATAATAGAGACAGTAGATCTAGCTGGTCTGTCATAATATAACAGAGACCGTAGATCTACCTGGTCTGTCAAAATATAATAGAGACAGTAGATCTAGCTGGTATGTCATACAACAGAGACAGTAGATCTATCTGGTCTGTCATAATATAATAGAGACAGTAGATATAGCTGGTCTGTCATAATATAATAGAGACAGTAGATCTACCTGGTCTGTCAAAATATAATAGAGACAGTAGATCTAGCTGGTATGTCATACAACAGAGACAGTAGATCTAGCTGGTCTGTCATAATATAATAGAGACAGTAGATCTACCTGGTCTGTCATAATATAACAGAGACAGTAGATCTACCTGGTCTGTCAAAATATAATAGAGACAGTAGATCTAGCTGGTATGTCATACAACAGAGACAGTAGATCTAGCTGGTCTGTCATAAAATAATAGAGACAGTAGATCTAGCTGGTCTGTCATAATATAATAGAGACAATAGATCTAGCTGGTCTGTCATAATCTCATAATAGAGACAGTAGATCTAGCTGGTCTGTCATAAAATAATAGAGACAGTAGATCTAGCTGGTCTGTCATAAAATAATAGAGACAGTAGATCTAGCTGGTCTGTCATAATATAATAGAGACAGTAGATTTAGCTGGTCTGTCATAATATAATAGAGACAGTAGATTTGGCTGGTCTGTCATAATATAATAGAGACAGTAGATCTACCTGGTCTGTCATAATATAACATAGACAGTCGATCTAGCTGGTCTGCCATGATGCAATAGAGATAGTAGATCTAGCTGGTATGTTATACAATAGAGACAGTAGATATAGCTGGTCTGTCATAAATAATAGACACAGTAGATCTCGCTGGTCTGTCATAATGTAACAGAGACAGTAGATCTCGCTGGTCTGTCATAAAATAATATAGACAGTAGATCTAGCTGGTCTGTCATAAAATAATAGAGACAGTAGATCTAGCTGGTCTGTCATAAAATAATAGAGACAGTAGATCAGTAGCTGGTCTGTCATAATATAATAGAGACAGTAGATCTAGCTGGTCTGTCATAATATAATAGAGACAGTAGATCTAGCTGGTCTGTCATACAATAGAGACATTAGATCTAGCTGGTCTGCCATAATGCAATAGAGACAGTAGATCTATCTGGTCTGTCATAATATAATATAGACAGTAGATATAGCTGGTCTGTCATAATATAGCAGAGACAGTAGATTTAGCTGGTCTGTCATAATATAATAGAGACAGTAGATATAGCTGGTCTGTCATAATATAATAAAGACAGTAGATCTAGCTGGTCTGTCATAATATAATAGAGACAGTAGATCTACCTGGTCTGTCAAAATATAATAGAGACAGTAGATCTAGCTGGTATGTCATACAACAGAGACAGTAGATCTCGCTGGTCTGTCATAAAATAATAGAGACAGTAGATCTAGCTGGTCTGTCATAATGTAATAAAGACAGTAGATCTAGCTAGTATGTCATACATCAGAGACAGTAGATCTAGCTGGTCTGTCATAAAATAATAGAGACAGTAGATCTAGCTGGTCTGTCATAAATAAATAGAGACAGTAGATCTAGCTGGTCTGTCATAATATAATAGAGACAGAAGATCTAGCTGGTATGTCATACAACAGAGACAGTAGATCTAGCTGGTCTGTCATAAAATAATAGAGACAGTAGATCTAGCTGGTCTGTCATAAAATAATAGAGACAGTAGATCTAGCTGGTCTGTCATAAAATAATAGAGACAGTAGATCTAGCTGGTCTGTCATAATATAATAGAGACAGTAGATCTAGCTGGTATGTCATAATATAATAGAGACAGTAGATTTGGCTGGTCTGTCATAATATAATAGAGACAGTAGATCTAGCTGGTTTGTCATAAAATAATAGAGACAGTAGATCGAGCTGGTCTGTCATAATATAATAGAGACAGTAGATCTAGCTGGTCTGTCAAAATATAATAGAGACAGTCGATATAGCTGGTCTGTGATAATATAATAGAGACAGTAGATCTAGCTGGTCTGTCATAATATAATAGAGACAGTAGATCTAGCTGGTCTGTCATAATATAATAGAGACAGTAGATTTGGCTGGTCTGTCATAATATAATAGAGACAGTAGATCTACCTGTGCTGTCATAATATAACAGAGACAGTCGATCTAGCTGGTCTGCCATGATGCAATAGAGACAGTAGATCTAGCTGGTCTGTCATAATATAATAGAGACAGTAGATCTAGCTGGTATGTCATACAATAGAGACAGTAGATCTAGCTGGTCTGCCATAATGCAATAGAGACAGTAGATCTATCTGGTCTGTCATAATATAATAGAGACAGTAGATATAGCTGGTCTGTCATAATATAATAGACACAGTAGATCTAGCTGGTCTGTCATAATGTAACAGAGACAGTAAATATAATAGACAGTAGATATAGCTGGTCTGTCATAATACAATAAAGACAGTAGATCTACCTGGTCTGTCAAAATAAAATAGAGACAGTAGATCTAGCTGGTCTGTCATAATAGAATAGAGACAGTAGATCTAGCTGGTCTGTCATAATGTAATAGAGACAGTAGATCTAGCTGGTATGTCATACAACAGAGACAGTAGATCTAGCTGGTCTGTCATAAAATAATAGAGACAGTAGATCTAGCTGGTCTGTCATGAAATAATAGAGACAGTAGATCTAGCTGGTCTGTCATAATATAATAGAGACAGAAGATCTAGCTGGTATGTCATACAACAGAGACAGTAGATCTAGCTGGTGTGTCATAAATTATAGAGACAGTAGATCTAGCTGGTCTGTCATAAAATAATAGAGACAGTAGATCTAGCTGGTCTGTCATAAAATAATAGAGACAGTAGATTTAGCTGGTCTGTCATAATATAATAGAGACAGTAGATTTGGCTGGTCTGTCATAATATAATAGAGACAGTAGATCTACCTGGTCTGTCATAATATAATAGAGACAGTCGATCTAGCTGGTCTGCCATGATGCAATAGAGATAGTAGATCTAGCTGGTATGTTATAAAATAGAGACAGTAGATATAGCTGGTCTGTCATAATATAATAGACATAGTAGATCTCGCTGGTCTGTCATAATATAACAGAGACAGTAGATCTCGCTGGTCTGTCATAAAATAATAGAGACAGTAGATCTAGCTGGTCTGTCATAAAATAATAGAGACAGTAGATCTAGCTGGTCTGTCATAAAATAATAGAGACAGTAGATCGAGCTGGTCTGTCATAATATAATAGAGACAGTAGATCTAGCTGGTCTGTCATAATATAATAGAGACAGTAGATCTAGCTGGTATGTCATACAATAGAGACAGTAGATCTAGCTGGTCTGTCAAATATAATAGAGACAGTAGATCTGGGTGGTCTGTCATAATATAATAGAGACAGTAGATTTGGCTGGTCTGTCATAATATAATAGAGACAGTAGATCTACCTGGTCTGTCATAATATAACAGAGACAGTAGATCTAGCTGGTCTGTCATAATATAATAGAGACAGTAGATCTAGCTGGTCTGTCATAATATAATAGAGACAGTAGATCTAGCTGGTATGTCATACAATAGAGACAGTAGATCTAGCTGGTCTGCCATAATGCAATAGAGACAGTAGATCTATCTGGTCTGTCATAATATAATATAGACAGTAGATATAGCTGGTCTGTCATAATATAACAGATACAGTAGATTTAGCTGGTCTGTCATAATATAATAGAGACAGTAGATCTAGCTGGTCTGTCATAATATAATAGAGACAGTAGATATAGCTGGTCTGTCATAATACAATAAAGACAGTAGATCTACCTGGTCTGTCAAAATATAATAGAGACAGTAGATCTAGCTGGTCTGTCATAATAAAATAGAGACAGTAGATCTAGCTGGTATGTCATACAACAGAGACAGTAGATCTAGCTGGTCTGTCATAAAATAATAGAGACAGTAGATCTAGCTGGTCTGTCATGAAATAATAGAGACAGTAGATCTAGCTGGTCTGTCATAATATAATAGAGACAGAAGATCTAGCTGGTATGTCATACAACAGAGACAGTAGATCTAGCTGGTGTGTCATAAAATTATAGAGACAGTAGATCTAGCTGGTCTGTCATAAAATAATAGAGACAGTAGATCTAGCTGGTATGTCATAATATAATAGAGACAGTAGATTTGGCTGGTCTGTCATAATATAATAGAGACAGTAGATTTGGCTGGTCTGTCATAATATAATAGAGACAGTAGATCTACCTGGTCTGTCATAATATAACATAGACAGTCGATCTAGCTGGTCTGCCATGATGCAATAGAGATAGTAGATCTAGCTGGTATGTTATAAAATAGAGACAGTAGATATAGCTGGTCTGTCATAATATAATAGACACAGTAGATCTCGCTGGTCTGTCATAATGTAACAGAGAAAGTAGATCTCGCTGGTCTGTCATAAAATAATAGAGACAGTAGATCTAGCTGGTCTGTCATAAAATAATAGAGACAGTAGATCTAGCTGGTTTGTCATAAAATAATAGAGACAGTAGATCGAGCTGGTCTGTCATAATATAATAGAGACAGTAGATCTAGCTGGTCTGTCATAATATAATAGAGACAGTAGATCTAGCTGGTATGTCATACAATAGAGACAGTAGATCTAGCTGGTCTGCCATAATGCAATAGAGACAGTAGATCTATCTGGTCTGTCATAATATAATATAGACAGTAGATATAGCTGGTCTGTCATAATATAGCAGAGACAGTAGATTTAGCTGGTCTGTCATAATATAATAGAGACAGTAGATATAGCTGGTCTGTCATAATACAATAAAGACAGTAGATCTAGCTGGTCTGTCATAATATAATAGAGACAGTAGATCTACCTGGTCTGTCAAAATATAATAGAGACAGTAGATTTGGCTGGTCTGTCATAATATAATAGAGACAGTAGATCTACCTGGTCTGTCATAATATAACAGAGACAGTAGATCTAGCTGGTCTGTCATAATATAATAGAGACAGTAGATCTAGCTGGTCTGTCATAATATAATTGAGACAGTAGATCTAGCTTGTATGTCATACAATAGAGACAGTAGATCTAGCTGGTCTGCCATAATGCAATAGAGACAGTAGATCTATCTGGTCTGTCATAATATAATATAGACAGTAGATATAGCTGGTCTGTCATAATATAGCAGAGACAGTAGATTTAGCTGGTCTGTCATAATATAATAGAGACAGTAGATCTAGCTAGTCTGTCAAAATATAATAGAGACAGTAGATCTAGCTGGTCTGTCATAATGTAATAGAGACAGTAGATCTACCTGGTCTGTCAAAATAAAATAGAGACAGTAGATCTAGCTGGTCTGTCATAATAGAATAGAGACAGTATATCTAGCTGGTCTGTCATAATGTAATAGAGACAGTAGATCTAGCTGGTATGTCATACAACAGAGACAGTAGATCTAGCTGGTCTGTCATAAAATAATAGAGACAGTAGATCTAGCTGGTCTGTCATGAAATAATAGAGACAGTAGATCTAGCTGGTCTGTCATAATATAATAGAGACAGAAGATCTAGCTGGTATGTCATACAACAGAGATAGTAGATCTAGCTGGTGTGTCATAAAATTATAGAGACAGTAGATCTAGCTGGTCTGTCATAAAATAATAGAGACAGTAGATCTAGCTGGTCTGTCATAATATAATAGAGACAGTAGATCTAGCTGGTATGTCATAATATAATAGAGACAGTAGATTTGGCTGGTCTGTCATAATATAATAGAGACAGTAGATCTACCTGGTCTGTCATAATATAACATAGACAGTCGATCTAGCTGGTCTGCCATGATGCAATAGAGATAGTAGATCTAGCTGGTATGTTATAAAATAGAGACAGTAGATATAGCTGGTCTGTCATAATATAATAGACATAGTAGATCTCGCTGGTCTGTCATAATGTAACAGAGACAGTAGATCTCGCTGGTCTGTCATAAAATAATAGAGACAGTAGATCTAGCTGGTCTGTCATAAAATAATAGAGACAGTAGATCTAGCTGGTCTGTCATAAAATAATAGAGACAGTAGATCGAGCTGGTCTGTCATAATATAATAGAGACAGTAGATCTAGCTGGTCTGTCATAATATAATAGAGACAGTAGATCTAGCTGGTATGTCATACAATAGAGACAGTAGATCTAGCTGGTCTGTCAAATATAATAGAGACAGTAGATCTGGGTGGTCTGTCATAATATAATAGAGACAGTAGATTTGGCTGGTCTGTCATAATATAATAGAGACAGTAGATCTACCTGGTCTGTCATAATATAACAGAGACAGTAGATCTAGCTGGTCTGTCATAATATAATAGAGACAGTAGATCTAGCTGGTCTGTCATAATATAATAGAGACAGTAGATCTAGCTGGTATGTCATAATAAATAGAGACAGTAGATCTAGCTGGTCTGCCATAATATAATAGAGACAGTAGATCAAGCTGGTCTGTCATAATATAATAGAGACAATCGATCTAGCTGATCTGTCATAATACAATAGAGACAGTAGATCTAGCTGGTCTGTCATAATATAATAGAGACAGTAGATCTAGCTGGTCTGTCATAATATAATAGAGACAGTAGATCTAGCTGGTCTGTCATAATACAATAGAGACAGTAGATCTACCTGGTCTGTCAAAATATAATAGAGACAGTAGATCTAGCTGGTCTGTCATAATATAATAGAGACAGTAGATCTAGCTGGTATGTCATACAACAGAGACAGTAGATCTAGCTGGTCTGTCATAAAATAATAGAGACAGTAGATCTAGCTGGTCTGTCATGAAATAATAGAGACAGTAGATCTAGCTGGTCTGTCATAATATAATAGAGACAGTAGATCTAGCTGGTCTGTCATAATAACAGAGACAGTAGATCTAGCTGGTATGTCATAAAATAATAGAGACAGTAGATCTAGCTGGTCTGTCATAAAATAATAGAGACAGTAGATCTAGCTGGTCTGTCATAAAATAATAGAGACAGTAGATTTAGCTGGTCTGTCATAATATAATAGAGACAGTAGATTTGGCTGGTCTGTCATAATATAATAGAGACAGTAGATCTACCTGGTCTGTCATAATATAACATAGACAGTAGATCTAGCTGGTCTGCCATGATGCAATAAGATAGTAGATCTAGCTGGTATGTTATAAAATAGAGACAGTAGATATAGCTGGTCTGTCATAATATAATAGAGACAGTAGATCTAGCTGGTCTGTCATAATATAACAGAGACAGTAGATCTAGCTGGTCTGTCATAATATAATAGAGACAGTAGATCTAGCTGGTCTGTCATAATATAATAGAGACAGTAGATCTAGCTGGTATGTCATAAAATAGAGACAGTAGATCGAGCTGGTCTGTCATAATATAATAGAGACAGTAGATCTAGCTGGTCTGTCATAATATAATAGAGACAGTAGATCTAGCTGGTATGTCATACAATAGAGACAGTAGATCTAGCTGGTCTGCCATAATGCAATAGAGACAGTAGATCTATCTGGTCTGTCATAATATAATATAGACAGTAGATATAGCTGGTCTGTCATAATATAACAGAGACAGTAGATTTAGCTGGTCTGTCATAATATAATAGAGACAGTAGATATAGCTGGTCTGTCATAATACAATAAAGACAGTAGATCTAGCTGGTCTGTCATAATATAATAGAGACAGTAGATCTACCTGGTCTGTCATAATAGAATAGAGACAGTAGATCTAGCTGGTATGTCATACAACAGAGACAGTAGATCTCGCTGGTCTGTCATAAAATAATAGAGACAGTAGATCTAGCTGGTCTGTCATAATGTAATAGAGACAGTAGATCTAGCTGGTATGTCATACAACAGAGACAGTAGATCTAGCTGGTCTGTCATAAAATAATAGAGACAGTAGATCTAGCTGGTCTGTCATGAAATAATAGAGACAGTAGATCTAGCTGGTCTGTCATAATATAATAGAGACAGAAGATCTAGCTGGTATGTCATACAACAGAGACAGTAGATCTAGCTGGTCTGTCATAAAATAATAGAGACAGTAGATCTAGCTGGTCTGTCATAAAATAATAGAGACAGTAGATCTAGCTGGTCTGTCATAAAATAATAGAGACAGTAGATCTAGCTGGTCTGTCATAATATAATAGAGACAGTAGATCTAGCTGGTATGTCATAATATAATAGAGACAGTAGATTTGGCTGGTCTGTCATAATATAATAGAGACAGTAGATCTAGCTGGTTTGTCATAAAATAATAGAGACAGTAGATCGAGCTGGTCTGTCATAATATAATAGAGACAGTAGATCTAGCTGGTCCGTCAAAATATAATAGAGACAGTCGATATAGCTGGTCTGTCATAATATAATAGAGACAGTAGATCTAGCTGGTCTGTCAACATATAATAGAGACAGTAGATCTGGCTGGTCTGTCATAATATAATAGAGACAGTAGATTTGGCTGGTCTGTCATAATATAATAGAGACAGTAGATCTACCTGGTCTGTCATAATATAACAGAGACAGTAGATCTAGCTGGTCTGTCATAATATAATAGAGACAGTAGATCTAGCTGGTCTGTCATAATATAATTGAGACAGTAGATCTAGCTGGTATGTCATACAATAGAGACAGTAGATCTAGCTGGTCTGCCATAATGCAATAGAGACAGTAGATCTATCTGGTCTGTCATAATATAATATAGACAGTAGATATAGCTGGTCTGTCATAATATAGCAGAGACAGTAGATTTAGCTGGTCTGTCATAATATAATAGAGACAGTAGATCTAGCTGGTCTGTCATAATATAATAGAGACAGTAGATATAGCTGGTATGTCATAATACAATAAAGACAGTAGATCTAGCTGATCTGTCATAATATAATAGAGACAGTAGATCTACCTGGTCTGTCATAATAGAATAGAGACAGTAGATCTAGCTGGTCTGTCATAATGTAATAGAGACAGTAGATCTAGCTGGTATGTCATACAACAGAGACAGTAGATCTAGCTGGTCTGTCATAAAATAATAGAGACAGTAGATCTAGCTGGTCTGTCATGAAATAATAGAGACAGTAGATCTAGCTGGTCTGTCATAATATAATAGAGACAGAAGATCTAGCTGGTATGTCATACAACAGAGACAGTAGATCTAGCTGGTGTGTCATAAAATTATAGAGACAGTAGATCTAGCTGGTCTGTCATAAAATAATAGAGACAGTAGATCTAGCTGGTCTGTCATAATATAATAGAGACAGTAGATCTAGCTGGTATGTCATAATATAATAGAGACAGTAGATTTGGCTGGTCTGTCATAATATAATAGAGACAGTAGATATAGCTGGTACGTCATAATATAATAGAGACAGTAGATCTAGCTGGTATGTCATACAATAGAGACAGTAGATCTAGCTGGTCTGCCATGATGCAATAGAGACAGTAGATCTATCTGGTCTGTCATAATATAATAGAGACAGTAGATCTTGCTGGTCTGTCATAATGCAATAAAGACAGTAGATCTAGCTGGTCTGTCATCATATAATAGAGACAGTAGATATAGCTGGTCTGTCATAATATTATAGAGACAGTAGATCTAGCTGGTCTGTCATAATATTATAGAGACAGTAGATCTAGCTGGTCTGTCATAATATAATAGAGACCGTAGATCTACCTGGTCTGTCAAAATATAACAGACAGTAGATCTAGCTGGTCTGTCATAATATAATAGAGACAGTAGATCTACCTGGTCTGTCAAAATATAATAGAGACAGTAGATCTAGCTGGTCTGTCATAATATAATAGAGACAGTAGATCTAGCTGGTATGTCATACAATAGAGACAGTAGATCTTGCTGGTCTGTCATAATGCAATAAAGACAGTAGATCTAGCTGGTCTGTCATCATATAATAGAGACAGTAGATATAGCTGGTCTGTCATAAAATAATAGAGACAGTAGATCTAGCTGGTCTGTCATAATATAATAGAGACAGTAGATCTAGCTGGTCTGTCATAATATAACAGAGACAGTAGATCTAGCTGGTCTGTCATAATATAATAGAGACAGTAGATCTACCTGGTCTGTCAAAATATAATAGAGACAGTAGATCTAGCTGGTCTGTCATAAAATAATAGAGACAGTAGATCTAGCTGGTCTGTCATAAAATAATAGAGACAGTAGATCTAGCTGGTCTGTCATAATATAATAGAGACAGTAGATCTAGCTGGTATGTTATACAATAGAGACAGTAGATCTAGCTGGTCTGTCATAATGTAATAGAGACAGTAGATCTAGCTGGTCTGTCATAATCTAATAGAGACAGTAGATCTAGCTGGTATGTCATACAACAGAGACGGTAGATCTAGCTGGTCTGTCATAAAATAATAGAGACAGTAGATCAGCTGGTCTGTCATAAAATAATAGAGACAGTAGATCAGCTGGTCTGTCATAATATAATAGAGACAGTAGATCTACCTGGTCTGTCAAAATATAATAGAGACAATAGATCTAGCTGGTCTGTCATAATATAATAGATACAGTAGATTTGGCTGGTCTGTCATAATATAATAGAGACAGTAGATCTACCTGGTCTGTCATAATATAACAGAGACAGTAGATCTAGCTGGTCTGTCATAATATAATAGAGCAGTAGATCTATCTGGTCTGTCAAAATATAATAGAGACAGTAGATCTAGCTGGTCTGTCATAATATAATAGAGACAGTAGATCTAGCTGGTATGTCATACAACAGAGACAGTCATAAAATAATAGAGACAGTAGATCTAGCTGGTCTGTCATAATATAATAGAGACATTAGATCTAGCTGGTATGTCATAAAATAATAGAGACAGTAGATCTAGCTGGTCTGTCATAAAATAATAGAGACAGTAGATCTAGCTGGTCTGTCATAATATAATAGAGACAGTATATCTAGCTGGTCTGTCATAATATAATAGAGACATTAGATCTAGCTGGTGTGTCATACAACAGAGACAGTAGATCTACCTGGTCTGTCAAAATATAATAGAGACAGTAGATCTAGCTGGTCTGTCATAATAGAATAGAGACATTAGATCTAGCTGGTATGTCATAGAACAGAGACAGTAGATCTCGCTGGTCTGTCATAAAATAATAGAGACAGTAGATCTAGCTGGTCTGTCAAAATATAATAGAGACAGTAGATCTAGCTGGTCTGTCATGAAATAATAGAGACAGTAGATCTAGCTGGTCTGTCATAATATAATAGAGACAGAAGATCTAGCTGGTATGTCATACAACAGAGACAGTAGATCTAGCTGGTCTGTCATAAAATAATAGAGACAGTAGATCTAGCTGGTCTGTCATAATATAATAGAGACAGTAGATCTAGCTGGTATGTCATAATATAATAGAGACAGTAGATTTGGCTGGTCTGTCATAATATAATAGAGACAGTAGATCTACCTGGTCTGTCATAATATAACAGAGACAGTCGATCTAGCTGGTCTGCCATGATGCAATAGAGACAGTAGATATAGCTGGTCTGTCATAATATAATAGACACAGTAGATCGAGCTGGTCTGTCTTAATGTAACAGAGACAGTAGATCTAGCTGGTCTGTCATAAAATAATAGAGACAGTAGATCTAGCTGGTCTGTCCTAATATAATAGAGACAGTAGATCTAGCTGGTATGTCATACAATAGAGACAGTAGATCTAGCTGGTCTGTCATAATCTAATAGAGACAGTAGATCTAGCTGGTCCGTCAAAATATAATACAGACAGTCGATCTAGCTGGTCTGCCATGATGCAATAGAGACAGTAGATATAGCTGGTCTGTCATAATATAATAGAGACAGTAGATCTAGCTGGTCTGTCAAAATATAATAGAGACAGTAGATCTTGCTGGTCTGTCATAAAATAATAGAGACAGTAGATCTAGCTGGTCCGTCAAAATATAATACAGACAGTCGATATAGCTGGTCTGTCATAATACAATAAAGACAGTAGATCTAGCTGGTCTGTCATAATATAATAGAGACAGTAGATCTAGCTGGTCTGTCAAAATATAATAGAGACAGTAGATCTGGCTGGTCTGTCATAATATAATAGAGACAGTAGATTTGGATGGTCTGTCATAATATAATAGAGACAGTAGATCTACCTGGTCTGTCATAATATAACAGAGACAGGAGATCTAGCTGGTCTGTCATAATATAATAGAGACAGTAGATCTACCTGGTCTGTCAAAATATAATAGAGACAGTAGATCTCGCTGGTCTGTCATAAAATAATAGAGACAGTAGATCTAGCTGGTCTGTCATAAAATAATAGAGACAGTAGATCTAGCTGGTCTGTCATAAAATAATAGAGACAGTAGATATAGCTGGTACGTCATAATATAATAGAGACAGTAGATCTAGCTGGTATGTCATACAATAGAGACAGTAGATCTAGCTGGTCTGCCATGATGCAATAGAGACAGTAGATCTATCTGGTCTGTCATAATATAATAGAGACAGTAGATATAGCTGGTCTGTCATAATATAATAGACACAGTAGATCTAGCTGGTCTGTCATAATGTAACAGAGACAGTCGATCTAGCTGGTCTGCCATGATGCAATAGAGACAGTAGATATAGCTGGTCTGTCATAATATAATAGACACAGTAGATCGAGCTGGTCTGTCAAAATATAATAGAGACAGTAGATCTAGCTGGTCTGTCATAAAATAATAGAGACAGTAGATCTACCTGGTCTGTCAAAATATAATAGAGACAGTAGATCTAGCTGGTCTGTCATAATATAACAGAGACAGGAGATCTAGCTGGTCTGTCATAATATAATAGAGACAGTAGATCTACCTGGTCTGTCAAATATAATAGAGACAGTAGATCTCGCTGGTCTGTCATAAAATAATAGAGACAGTAGATATAGCTGGTACGTCATAATATAATAGAGACAGTAGATCTAGCTGGTATGTCATACAATAGAGACAGTAGATCTAGCTGGTATGTCATACAATAGAGACATTAGATCTAGCTGGTCTGCCATGATGCAATAGAGACAGTAGATCTATCTGGTCTGTCATAATATAATAGAGACAGTAGATATAGCTGGTCTGTCATAATATAATAGACACAGTAGATCTAGCTGGTCTGTCATAATGTAACAGAGACAGTAGATCTTGCTGGTCTGTCATGAAATAATAGAGACAGTCGATCTAGCTGGTCTGTCATAATAGAATAGAGACAGTAGATCTACCTGGTCTGTCAAAGTATAATAGAGACAGTAGATATAGCTGGTCGGTCATAAAATAATAGAGGCAGTAGATCTAGCTGGTCTGTCATAATATAATAGAGACAGTAGATCCAGCTGGTCTGTGATAATACAATAGAGACAGTAGATCTAGCTGGTCTGTCATAATCTAATAGAGACAGTAGATCTAGCTGGTCCGTCAAAATATAATAGAGGCAGTCGATATAGCTGGTCTGTCATAATACAATAAAGACAGTAGATCTAGCTGGTCTGTCATAATATAATAGAGACAGTAGATCTAGCTGGTCTGTCATAATATAATAGAGACAGTAGATCTAGCTGGTCTGTCATAATATAATAGAGACAGTAGATTTGGCTGGTCTGTCATAATATAATAGAGACAGTAGATCTACCTGGTCTGTCAAAATATAATAGAGACAGTAGATCTAGCTGGTCTGTCATAATATAATAGAGACAGTAGATCTAGCTGGTATGTCATACAACAGAGACAGTAGATCTAGCTGGTCTGTCATAATATAATAGAGACAGTAGATCTAGCTGGTCTGTCATAAAATAATAGAGACAGTAGATCTAGCTGGTCTGTCATAAAATAATAGAGACAGTAGATCTAGCTGGTCTGTCATAAAATAATAGAGACAGTAGATCTAGCTGGTCTGTCATAATATAATAGAGACAGTAGATCTAGCTGGTATGTCATACAATAGAGACAGTAGATCTTGCTGGTCTGCCATAATGCAATAGAGACAGTAGATCTAGCTGGTCTGTCATAAAATAATCGAGACAGTAGATCAAGCTGGTCTGTCATAATATAATAGATACAGTAGATTTACCTGGTCTGTCAAAATATAATAGAGACAGTAGATGTAGCTGGTCTGTCATAATATAACAGAGACAGTAGATCTAGCTGGTCTGTCATAATATAATAGAGACAGTAGATCTACCTGGTCTGTCAAAATATAATAGAGACAGTAGATCTAGCTGGTCTGTCATAATATAATAGAGACAGTAGATCTAGCTGGTATGTCATACAACATAGACAGTCATAAAATAATAGAGACAGTAGATCTAGCTGGTCTGTCATAATATAATAGAGACATTAGATCTAGCTGGTATGTCATAAAATAATAGAGACAGTAGATCTAGCTGGTCTGTCATAAAATAATAGAGACAGTAGATCTAGCTGGTCTGTCCTAATATAATAGAGACAGTAGATCTAGCTGGTCTGTCATAATATAATAGAGACAGTAGATCTAGCTGGTCTGTCATAATATAATAGAGACAGTAGATCTAGCTGGTATGTCATACAATAGAGACAGTAGATCTAGCTGGTCTGTCATAATATAATAGAGACAGTAGATCTAGCTGGTCTGTCATAAAATAATAGAGACAGTAGATCTAGCTGGTCTGTCATAAAATAATAGAGACAGTAGATCTAGCTGGTCTGTCATAAAATAATAGAGACAGTAGATCTAGCTGGTCTGTCATAATATAATAGAGACAGTAGATCTAGCTGGTATGTCATACAAATAGAGACAGTAGATCTTGCTGGTCTGTCATAATGCAATAGAGACAGTAGATCTACCTGGTCTGTCAAAATATAATAGAGACAGTAGATCTAGCTGGTCTGTCATAATATAATAGAGACAGTAGATTTGGCTGGTCTGTCATAATATAATAGAGACAGTAGTTCTACCTGGTCTGTCATAATATAACAGAGACAGTAGATCTAGCTGGTCTGTCATAATATAATAGAGACAGTAGATCTACCTGGTCTGTCAAAATATAATATAGACAGTAGATCTTGCTGGTTTGTCATAATATAATAGACACAGTAGATCTCGCTGGTCTGTCATAATATAATAGAGACAGAAGATCTAGCTGGTCTGTCATAAAATAATAGAGATAGTAGATCTAGCTGGTCTCTCATAATATAATAGAGACATTAGATCTAGCTGGTATGTCATAAAATAATAGAGACAGTAGATCTAGCTGGTCTGTCATAAAATAATAGAGACAGTAGATCTAGCTGGTCTGTCATAAAATAATAGAGACAGTATATCTAGCTGGTCTGTCATAATATAATAGAGACATTAGATCTAGCTGGTATGTCATACAACAGAGACAGTAGATCTAGCTGGTCTGTCATAATATAATAGAGACAGTAGATCTAGCTGGTCTGTCATGAAATAATAGAGACAGTAGATCTAGCTGGTCTGTCATAATATAATAGAGACAGAAGATCTAGCTGGTATGTCATACAACAGAGACAGTAGATCTAGCTGGTCTGTCATAAAATAATAGAGACAGTAGATCTAGCTGGTCTGTCATAATATAATAGAGACAGTAGATCTAGCTGGTCTGTCATAATATAATAGAGACAGTAGATTTGGCTGGTCTGTCATAATATAATAGAGACAGTAGATCTACCTGGTCTGTCATAATATAACAGAGACAGTCGATCTAGCTGGTCTGCCATGATGCAATAGAGACAGTAGATATAGCTGGTCTGTCATAATATAATAGACACAGTAGATCGAGCTGGTCTGTCTTAATGTAACAGAGACAGTAGATCTCGCTGGTCTGTCATAAAATAATAGAGACAGTAGATCTAGCTGGTCTGTCATAAAATAATAGAGACAGTAGATCTAGCTGGTCTGTCCTAATATAATAGAGACAGTAGATATAGCTGGTATGTCATACAATAGAGACAGTAGATCTAGCTGGTCTGTCATAATCTAATAGAGACAGTAGATCTAGCTGGTCCGTCAAAATATAATACAGACAGTCGATATAGCTGGTCTGTCATAATACAATAAAGACAGTAGATCTAGCTGGTCTGTCATAATATAATAGAGACAGTAGATCTAGCTGGTCTGTCAAAATATAATAGAGACAGTAGATCTGGCTGGTCTGTCATAATATAATAGAGACAGTAGATTTGGCTGGTCTGTCATAATATAATAGAGACAGTAGATCTACCTGGTCTGTCATAATATAACAGAGACAGGAGATCTAGCTGGTCTGTCATAATATAATAGAGACAGTAGATCTAGCTGGTCTGTCATAATATAATAGAGACAGTAGATCTAGCTGGTCTGTCATAATATAATAGAGACAGTAGATCTAGCTGGTCTGTCATAAAATAATAGAGACAGTAGATCTAGCTGGTCTGTCATAAAATAATAGAGACAGTAGATATAGCTGGTACGTCATAATATAATAGAGACAGTAGATCTAGCTGGTATGTCATACAATAGAGACAGTAGATCTAGCTGGTCTGCCATGATGCAATAGAGACAGTAGATCTATCTGGTCTGTCATAATATAATAGAGACAGTAGATATAGCTGGTCTGTCATAATATAATAGACACAGTAGATCTAGCTGGTCTGTCATAATGTAACAGAGACAGTAGATCTAGCTGGTCTGTCATGAATGCAATAGAGACAGTAGATATAGCTGGTCTGTCATAATATAATAGAGACAGTAGATCGAGCTGGTCTGTCAAAATATAATAGAGACAGTAGATCTAGCTGGTCTGTCATAAAATAATAGAGACAGTAGATCTAGCTGGTCTGTCATAATAGAATAGAGACAGTAGATCTACCTGGTCTGTCAAAGTATAATAGAGACAGTAGATATAGCTGGTCGGTCATAAAATAATAGAGGCAGTAGATCTAGCTGGTCTGTCATAATATAATAGAGACAGTAGATCCAGCTGGTCTGTGATAATATAATAGAGACAGTAGATCTAGCTGGTCTGTCATAATCTAATAGAGACAGTAGATCTAGCTGGTCCGTCAAAATATAATAGAGGCAGTCGATATAGCTGGTCTGTCATAATATAATAAAGACAGTAGATCTAGCTGGTCTGTCATAATATAATAGAGATAGTAGATCTAGCTGGTCTGTCAAAATATAATAGAGACAGTAGATCTGGCTGGTCTGTCATAATATAATAGAGACAGTAGATTTGGCTGGTCTGTCATAATATAATAGAGACATTAGATCTACCTGGTCTGTCAAAATATAATAGAGACAGTAGATCTAGCTGGTCTGTCATAAAATAATAGAGACAGTAGATCTAGCTGGTCTGTCATAATATAACAGAGACAGTAGATCTAGCTGGTCTGTCATAATATAATAGAGACAGTAGATCTAGCTGGTCTGTCATAAAATAATAGAGACAGTAGATCTAGCTGGTCTGTCATAAAATAATAGAGACAGTAGATCTAGCTGGTCTGTCATAAAATAATAGAGACAGTAGATCTAGCTGGTCTGTCATAATATACTAGAGACAGTAGATCTAGCTGGTATGTCATACAATAGAGACAGTTGATCTTGCTGGTCTGCCATAATGCAATAGAGACAGTAGATCTATCTGGTCTGTCATAATATAATAGAAACAGTAGATATAGCTGGTCTGTCATAATATAATAGACACAGTAGATCGAGCTGGTCTGTCATAATGTAACAGAGACAGTAGATCTAGCTGGTCTGTCATAAAATAATAGAGACAGTAGATCTAGCTGGTCTGTCATAAAATAATAGAGACAGTAGATCTAGCTGGTCTGTCATAAAATAATAGAGACAGTAGATCTAGCTGGTCTGTCATAAAATAATAGAGACAGTAGATCTAGCTGGTTTGTCATGAAATAATAGAGACAGTAGATCTAGCTGGTCTGTCATAATATAATAGAGACAGTAGATCTAGCTGGTCTGTCATAAAATAATAGAGACAGTAGATCTAGCTGGTCTGTCATAAATAATAGAGACAGTAGATCTAGCTGGTCTGTCATAATATAATAGAGACAGTAGATCTAGCTGGTCTGTCATAATATAATAGAGACAGTAGATCTAGCTGGTATGTCATACAATAGAGACAGTAGATCTTGCTGGTCTGCCATAATGCAATAGAGACAGTAGATCTATCTGGTCTGTCATAATATAATAGAAACAGTAGATATAGCTGGTCTGTCATAATATAATAGACACAGTAGATCTAGCTGGTCTGTCATAATGTAACAGAGACAGTCGATCTAGCTGGTCTGCCATGATGCAATAGAGACAGTAGATATAGCTGGTCTGTCATAATATAATAGACACAGTAGATCTTGCTGGTCTGTCAAAATATAATAGAGACAGTAGATCTAGCTGGTCTGTCATAAAATAATAGAGACAGTCGATCTAGCTGGTCTGTCATAATAGAATAGAGACAGTAGATCTAGCTGGTCTGTCAAAGTATAATAGAGACAGTAGATATAGCTGGTCTGTCATAAAATAATAGAGGCAGTAGATCTAGCTGGTCTGTCATAATATAATAGAGACAGTAGATCCAGCTGGTCTGTGATAATATAATAGAGACAGTAGATCTAGCTGGTCTGTCATAATCTAATAGAGACAGTAGATCTAGCTGGTCTGTCAAAATATAATAGAGACAGTCGATATAGCTGGTCTGTCATAATACAATAAAGACAGTAGATCTAGCTGGTCTGTCATAATATAATAGAGATAGTAGATCTAGCTGGTCTGTCAAAATATAATAGAGACAGTAGATCTGGCTGGTCTGTCATAATATAATAGAGACAGTAGATTTGGCTGGTCTGTCATAATATAATAGAGACATTAGATCTACCTGGTCTGTCAAAATATAATAGAGACAGTAGATCTAGCTGGTCTGTCATAATATAATAGAGACAGTAGATCTAGCTGGTATGTCATACAAATAGAGACAGTAGATCTAGCTGGTCTGTCATAATATAATAGAGACAGTAGATCTAGCTGGTCTGTCATAAAATAATAGAGACAGTAGATCTAGCTGGTCTGTCATAAAATAATAGAGACAGTAGATCTAGCTGGTCTGTCATAAAATAATAGAGACAGTAGATCTAGCTGGTCTGTCATAATATAATAGAGACAGTAGATCTAGCTGGTATGTCATATAATAGAGACAGTAGATCTTGCTGGTCTGTCATAATGCAATAGAGACAGTAGATCTATCTGGTCTGTCATAATATAATAGAAACAGTAGATATAGCTGGTCTGTCATAATATAATAGAGACAGTAGATCGAGCTGGTCTGTCATAATGTAACAGAGACAGTAGATCTAGCTGGTCTGTCATAATATAATAGAGACAGTAGATTTGGCTGGTCTGTCATAATATAATAGAGACAGTAGATCTACCTGGTCTGTTCATAATATAACAGAGACAGTAGAGCTAGCTGGTCTGTCATAATATAATAGAGAAGTAGATCTACTGGTCTGTCAAAATATAATAGAGACAGTAGATGTAGCTGGTCTGTCATAATATAATAGAGACAGTAGATCTAGCTGGTATGTCATACAACAGAGACAGTAGATCTAGCTGGTCTGTCATAAAATAATAGAGACAGTAGATCTAGCTGGTCTGTCATGAAATAATAGACACAGTAGATCGAGCTGGTCTGTCATAATATAATAGAGACAGTAGATTTGGCTGGTCTGTCATAATATAATAGAGACAGTAGATTTGGCTGGTCTGTCATAATATAATAGAGACATTAGATCTACCTGGTCTTTCATAATATAACAGAGACAGTAGATCTAGCTGGTCTGTCATAATATAATAGAGACAGTAGATCTACCTGGTCTGTCAAAATATAATAGAGACAGTAGATCTAGCTGGTCTGTCATAATATAATAGAGACAGTAGATCTAGCTGGTATGTCATACAACAGAGACAGTAGATCTAGCTGGTCTGTCATAAAATAATAGAGACAGTAGATCTAGCTGGTCTGTCATAAATAATAGAGACAGTAGATCTAGCTGGTCTGTCATAATATAACAGAGACAGTAGATCTACCTGGTCTGTCATAATATAACAGAGACTGTAGATCTACCTGGTCTGTCATAATATAATAGAGACAGTAGATCTAGCTGGTCTGTCATAAAATAATAGAGACAGTAGATCTAGCTGGTCTGTCATAATATAATAGAGACAGTAGATCTAGCTGGTCTGTCAAAATATAATAGAGACAGTAGATCTAGCTGGTCTGTCATAAAATAATAGAGACAGTAGATCTAGCTGGTCTGTCATAAAATAATAGAGACAGTATATCTAGCTGGTCTGTCATAATATAATAGAGACATTAGATCTAGCTGGTGTGTCATACATACAGACAGTAGATCTAGCTGGTCGGTCATAATATAATAGAGACAGTAGATCTAGCTGGTCTGTCATAAATAATAGAGACAGTAGATCTAGCTGGTCTGTCATAATATAATAGAGACAGAAGATCTAGCTGGTATGTCATAAAATAATAGAGACAGTAGATCTAGCTGGTCTGTCATAATATAATAGAGACATTAGATCTAGCTGGTATGTCATAAAATAATAGAGACAGTAGATCTAGCTGGTCTGTCATAAAATAATAGAGACAGTAGATCTAGCTGGTCTGTCATAATGTAACAGAGACAGTAGATCTAGCTGGTCTGTCATAAAATAATAGAGACAGTAGATCTAGCTGGTCTGTCATAAAATAATAGAGACAGTAGATCTAGCTGGTCTGTCATAAAATAATAGAGACAGTATATCTAGCTGGTCTGTCATAATATAATAGAGACATTAGATCTAGCTGGTATGTCATACAACAGAGACAGTAGATCTAGCTGGTCTGTCATAATATAATAGAGACAGTAGATCTAGCTGGTCTGTCATGAAATAATAGAGACATTAGATCTAGCTGGTATGTCATACAACAGAGACAGTAGATCTAGCTGGTCTGTCATAATATAATAGAGACAGTAGATCTAGCTGGTCTGTCATGAAATAATAGAGACAGTAGATCTAGCTGGTCTGTCATAATATAATAGAGACAGAAGATCTAGCTGGTATGTCATACAACAGAGACAGTAGATCTAGCTGGTCTGTCATAAAATAATAGAGACAGTAGATCTAGCTGGTCTGTCATAATATAATAGAGACAGTAGATCTAGCTGGTATGTCATAATATAATAGAGACAGTAGATTTGGCTGGTCTGTCATAATATAATAGAGACAGTAGATCTACCTGGTCTGTCATAATATAACAGAGACAGTCGATCTAGCTGGTCTGCCATGATGCAATAGAGACAGTAGATATAGCTGGTCTGTCATAATATAATAGACACAGTAGATCGAGCTGGTCTGTCATGATATAATAGAGACAGTAGATCTCGCTGGTCTGTCATAAAATAATAGAGACAGTAGATCTAGCTGGTCTGTCATAAAATAACAGAGACTGTAGATCTACCTGGTCTGTCATAATATAATAGAGACAGTAGATCTAGCTGGTCTGTCATAAAATAATAGAGACAGTAGATCTAGCTGGTCTGTCATAATATAATAGAGACAGTAGATCTAGCTGGTCTGTCAAAATATAATAGAGACAGTAGATCTAGCTGGTCTGTCATAATATAATAGAGACAATAGATTTGGCTGGTCTGTCATAATATAATAGAGACAGTAGATCTACCTGGTCTGTCATAATATAACAGAGACAGTAGATCTAGCTGGTCTGTCATAATATAATAGAGACAGTAGATCTACCTGGTCTGTCAAAATATAATAGAGACAGTAGATCTAGCTGGTCTGTCATAATATAATAGAGACAGTAGATCTAGCTGGTATGTCATACATAATAGACAGTAGATCTAGCTGGTCTGTCATAAAATAATAGAGACAGTAGATCTAGCTGGTCTGTCATTAAATAATAGAGACAGTAGATCTAAATGGTCTGTCATAAAATAATAGAGACAGTAGATCTAGCTGGTCTGTCATAATATAATAGAGACATTAGATCTAGCTGGTATGTCATAAATAATAGAGACAGTAGATCTAGCTGGTCTGTCATAAAATAATAGAGACAGTAGATCTAGCTGGTCTGTCATGATGTAACAGAGATAGTAGATCTCGCTGGTCTGTCATAAAATAATAGAGACAGTAGATCTAGCTGGTCTGTCATAAAATAATAGAGACAGTAGATCTAGCTGGTCTGTCATAAAATAATAGAGACAGTATATCTAGCTGGTCTGTCATAATATAATAGAGACATTAGATCTAGCTGGTGTGTCATACAATAGAGCCAGTAGATCTAGCTGGTCTGTCATAATATAATAGAGACAGTAGATCTAGCTGGTCTGTCATGAAATAATAGAGACAGTATATCTAGCTGGTCTGTCATAATATAACAGAGACAGTAGATCTAGCTGGTATGTCATACAACAGAGACAGTAGATCTAGCTGGTCTCATAAAATAATAGAGACAGTAGATCTTGCTGGTCTGTCATAAAATAATAGAGACAGTAGATCTAGCTGGTCTGTCATATAATAATAGAGACAGTATATCTAGCTGGTCTGTCATAATATAACAGAGACAGTAGATCTTGCTGGTCTGTCATAAAATAATAGAGACAGTAGATCTAGCTGGTCTGTCATAAAATAATAGAGACAGTAGATCTAGCTGGTCTGTCATAAAATAATAGAGACAGTATATCTAGCTGGTCTGTCATAATATAATAGAGACATTAGATCTAGCTGGTATGTCATACAACAGAGACAGTAGATCTAGCTGGTCTGTCATAATATAATAGAGACAGTAGATCTAGCTGGTCTGTCATGAAATAATAGAGACAGTAGATCTAGCTGGTCTGTCATAATATAATAGAGACAGAAGATCTAGCTGGTATGTCATACAACAGAGACAGTAGATCTAGCTGGTCTGTCATAAAATAATAGAGACAGTAGATCTAGCTGGTCTGTCATAATATAATAGAGACAGTAGATCTAGCTGGTATGTCATAATATAATAGAGACAGTAGATTTGGCTGGTCTGTCATAATATAATAGAGACAGTAGATCTACCTGGTCTGTCATAATATAACAGAGACAGTCGATCTAGCTGGTCTGCCATGATGCAATAGAGACAGTAGATATAGCTGGTCTGTCATAATATAATAGACACAGTAGATCGAGCTGGTCTGTCTTAATGTAACAGAGACAGTAGATCTCGCTGGTCTGTCATAAAATAATAGAGACAGTAGATCTAGCTGGTCTGTCATAAAATAATAGAGACAGTAGATCTAGCTGGTCTGTCCTAATATAATAGAGACAGTAGATCTAGCTGGTATGTCATACAATAGAGACAGTAGATCTAGCTGGTCTGTCATAATCTAATAGAGACAGTAGATCTAGCTGGTCCGTCAAAATATAATACAGACAGTCGATATAGCTGGTCTGTCATAATACAATAAAGACAGTAGATCTAGCTGGTCTGTCATAATATAATAGAGACAGTAGATCTAGCTGGTCTGTCAAAATATAATAGAGACAGTAGATCTGGCTGGTCTGTCATAATATAATAGAGACAGTAGATTTGGCTGGTCTGTCATAATATAATAGAGACAGTAGATCTACCTGGTCTGTCATAATATAACAGAGACAGGAGATCTAGCTGGTCTGTCATAATATAATAGAGACAGTAGATCTACCTGGTCTGTCAAAATATAATAGAGACAGTAGATCTCGCTGGTCTGTCATAAAATAATAGAGACAGTAGATCTATCTGGTCTGTCATAAAATAATAGAGACAGTAGATCTAGCTGGTCTGTCATAAAATAATAGAGACAGTAGATATAGCTGGTACGTCATAATATAATAGAGACAGTAGATCTAGCTGGTATGTCATACAATAGAGACAGTAGATCCAGCTGGTCTGTGATAATACAAATAGAGACAATAGATCTAGCTGGTCTGTCATAATATAATAGAGACAGGAGATATAGCTGGTCTGTCATAATATAATAGAGACAGTAGATCTAGCTGGTCTGTCCTAATATAATAGAGACAGTAGATCTAGCTGGTATGTCATACAATAGAGACAGTAGATCTAGCTGGTCTGTCATAATCTAATAGAGACAGTAGATCTAGCTGGTCCGTCAAAATATAATACAGACAGTCGATCTAGCTGGTCTGTCATAATAGAATAGAGACAGTAGATCCAGCTGGTCTGTGATAATACAATAGAGACAATAGATCTAGCTGGTCTGTCATAATATAATAGAGACAGTAGATCTAGCTGGTCTGTCATAATATAATAGAGACAGTAGATCTAGCTGGTCTGTCATAATCTAATAGAGACAGTAGATCTAGCTGGTCCGTCAACATATAATAGACACAGTCGATATAGCTGGTCTGTCATAATACAATAAAGACAGTAGATCTAGCTGGTCTGTCATAATATAATAGAGACAGTAGATCTAGCTGGTCTGTCATAATATAATAGAGACAGTAGATCTAGCTGGTATGTCATAATATAACAGAGACAGTAGATCTAGCTGGTCTGTCATAAAATAATAGAGACAGTAGATCTACCTGGTCTGTCATAATATAACAGAGACAGTAGATCTAGCTGGTCTGCATGATGCAATAGAGACAGTAGATATAGCTGGTCTGTCATAATATAATAGACACAGTAGATCGAGCTGGTCTGTCTTAATGTAACAGAGACAGTAGATCTCGCTGGTCTGTCATAAAATAATAGAGACAGTAGATCTAGCTGGTCTGTCATAAAATAATAGAGACAGTAGATCTAGCTGGTCTGTCATAATATAATAGAGACAGTAGATCTAGCTGGTATGTCATACAATAGAGACAGTAGATCTAGCTGGTCTGTCATAATCTAATAGAGACAGTAGATCTAGCTGGTCCGTCAAAATATAATACAGACAGTCGATATAGCTGGTCTGTCATAATACAATAAAGACAGTAGATCTAGCTGGTCTGTCATAATATAATAGAGACAGTAGATCTAGCTGGTCTGTCATAATATAACAGAGACAGTAGATCTAGCTGGTCTGTCATAATATAATAGAGACAGTAGATCTACCTGGTCTGTCAAAATATAATAGAGACAGTAGATCTCGCTGGTCTGTCATAAAATAATAGAGACAGTAGATCTATCTGGTCTGTCATAAAATAATAGAGACAGTAGATCTAGCTGGTCTGTCATAAAATAATAGAGACAGTAGATATAGCTGGTACGTCATAATATAATAGAGACAGTAGATCTAGCTGGTATGTCATACAATAGAGACAGTAGATCTAGCTGGTCTGCCATGATGCAATAGAGACAGTAGATCTATCTGGTCTGTCATAATATAATAGAGACAGTAGATCTAGCTGGTCTGTCATAAAATAATAGAGACAGTAGATCTAGCTGGTCTGTCATAAAATAATAGAGACAGTAGATCTAGCTGGTCTGTCATAATGTAACAGAGACAGTAGATCTTGCTGGTCGGTCATAAAATAATAGAGGCAGTAGATCTAGCTGGTCTGTCATAATATAATAGAGACAGTAGATCCAGCTGGTCTGTGATAATACAATAGAGACAATAGATCTAGCTGGTCTGTCATAATATAATAGAGACAGTAGATACAGCTGGTCAGTCATAATATAACAGAGACAGTAGATTTAGCTGGTCTGTCATAATATAATAGAGACAGTAGATCTAGCTGGTATGTCATACAATAGAGACAGTAGATCTAGCTGGTCTGTCATAATCTAATAGAGACAGTAGATCTAGCTGGTCCGTCAAAATATAATACAGACAGTCGATCTAGCTGGTCTGTCATAATAGAATAGAGACAGTAGATCCAGCTGGTCTGTGATAATACAATAGAGACAATAGATCTAGCTGGTCTGTCATAATATAATAGAGACAGTAGATATAGCTGGTCTGTCATAATATAATAGAGACAGTAGATCTAGCTGGTCTGTCATAATCTAATAGAGACAGTAGATCTAGCTGGTCCGTCAAAATATAATAGAGGCAGTCGATATAGCTGGTCTGTCATAATACAATAAAGACAGTAGATCTAGCTGGTCTGTCATAATATAATAGAGACAGTAGATCTATCTGGTCTGTCATAATATAATAGAGACAGTAGATACAGCTGGTCTGTCATAATATAATAGACACAGTAGATCTAGCTGGTCTGTCATAATGTAACAGAGACAGTAGATCTTGCTGGTCTGTCATGAAATAATAGAGACAGTCGATCTAGCTGGTCTGTCATAATAGAATAGAGACAGTAGATCCAGCTGGTCTGTGATAATACAATAGAGACAATAGATCTAGCTGGTCTGTCATAATATAATAGAGACAGGAGATATAGCTGGTCTGTCATAATATAATAGAGACAGTAGATCTAGCTGGTCTGTCATAATATAATAGAGACAGTAGATCTAGCTGGTATGTCATACAATAGAGACAGTAGATCTAGCTGGTCTGTCATAATCTAATAGAGACAGTAGATCTAGCTGGTCTGTCAAAATATAATACAGACAGTCGATCTAGCTGGTCTGTCATAATAGAATAGAGACAGTAGATCCAGCTGGTCTGTGATAATACAATAGAGACAATAGATCTAGCTGGTCTGTCATAATATAATAGAGACAGTAGATATAGCTGGTCTGTCATAATATAATAGAGACAGTAGATCTAGCTGGTCTGTCATAATCTAATAGAGACAGTAGATCTAGCTGGTCCGTCAAAATATAATAGAGGCAGTCGATATAGCTGGTCTGTCATAATACAATAAAGACAGTAGATCTAGCTGGTCTGTCATAATATAATAGAGACAGTAGATCTAGCTGGTCTGTCAAAATATAATAGAGACAGTAGATCTGGCTGGTCTGTCATAATATAATAGAGACAGTAGATTTGGCTGGTCTGTCATAATATAATAGAGACAGTAGATCTACCTGGTCTGTCAAAATATAATAGAGACAGTAGATCTAGCTGGTCTGTCATAATATAATAGAGACAGTAGATCTAGCTGGTCTGTCATAATATAACAGAGACAGTAGATCTAGCTGGTCTGTCATAATATAATAGAGACAGTAGATCTAGCTGGTCTGTCATAATATAATAGAGACAGGAGATCTAGCTGGTCTGTCATAATATAATAGAGACAGTAGATCTACCTGGTCTGTCAAATATAATAGAGACAGTAGATCTCGCTGGTCTGTCATAAAATAATAGAGACAGTAGATCTAGCTGGTCTGTCATAAAATAATAGAGACAGTAGATATAGCTGGTCTGTCATAATATAATAGAGACAGTAGATCTAGCTGGTATGTCATACAATAGAGACAGTAGATCTGGGTCTGTCATAATATAATAGAGACAGTAGATATAGCTGGTCTGTCATAATATAATAGAAACAGTAGATCTAGCTGGTCTGTCATAATGTAACAGAGACAGTCGATCTAGCTGGTCTGTCATAAAATGCAATAGAGACAGTAGATATAGCTGGTCTGTCATAATATAATAGACACAGTAGATCTAGCTGGTCTGTCTTAATATAACAGAGACAGTAGATCTAGCTGGTCTGTCATAAAATAATAGAGACAGTAGATCTAGCTGGTCTGTCATAAAATAATAGAGACAGTAGATCTAGCTGGTCTGTCATAATATAATAGAGACAGTAGATCTAGCTGGTATGTCATACAATAGAGACAGTAGATCTAGCTGGTCTGTCATAATATAATAGAGACAGTAGATCTAGCTGGTCTGTCATAATATAATAGAGACAGTAGATCTAGCTGGTCTGTCATAATATAATAGAGACAGTAGATCTAGCTGGTCTGTCATAAAATAATAGAGACAGTAGATCTAGCTGGTCTGTCATAATATAATAGAGACAGTAGATCCAGCTGGTCTGTGATAATACAATAGAGACAATAGATCTAGCTGGTCTGTCATAATATAATAGAGACAGTAGATATAGCTGGTCTGTCATAATATAATAGAGACAGTAGATCTAGCTGGTCTGTCATAATCTAATAGAGACAGTAGATCTAGCTGGTCCGTCAAAATATAATAGAGGCAGTCGATATAGCTGGTCTGTCATAATACAATAAAGACAGTAGATCTAGCTGGTCTGTCATAATATAATAGAGACAGTAGATCTAGCTGGTCTGTCAAAATATAATAGAGACAGTAGATCTGGCTGGTCTGTCATAATATAATAGAGACAGTAGATCTAGCTGGTCTGTCATAATATAATAGAGACAGTAGATCTACCTGGTCTGTCAAAATATAATAGAGACAGTAGATCTAGCTGGTCTGTCATAATATAATAGAGACAGTAGATCTAGCTGGTCTGTCATAATATAATAGAGACAGTAGATCTAGCTGGTCTGTCATAATATAATAGAGACAGTAGATCTAGCTGGTATGTCATACAACAGAGACAGTAGATCTAGCTGGTCTGTCATAAAATAATAGAGACAGTAGATCTAGCTGGTCTGTCATAAAATAATAGAGACAGTAGATCTAGCTGGTCTGTCATAATATAATAGAGACAGTAGATCTAGCTGGTCTGTCATACAATAGAGACAGTAGATCTAGCTGGTCTGTCATAATCTAATAGAGACAGTAGATCTAGCTGGTCTGTCAAAATATAATACAGACAGTCGATATAGCTGGTCTGTCATAATACAATAAAGACAGTAGATCTCGCTGGTCTGTCATAATATAATAGAGACAGTAGATCTAGCTGGTCTGTCAACATATAATAGAGACAGTAGATCTGGCTGGTCTGTCATAATATAATAGAGACAGTAGATTTGGCTGGTCTGTCATAATATAACAGAGACAGTAGATCTAGCTGGTCTGTCATAATATAATAGAGACAGTAGATCTAGCTGGTCTGTCATAATATAACAGAGACAGTAGATCTAGCTGGTCTGTCATAAAATAATAGAGACAGTAGATCTAGCTGGTCTGTCATAAAATAATAGAGACAGTAGATCTAGCTGGTCTGTCATAAAATAATAGAGACAGTAGATATAGCTGGTCTGTCATAATATAATAGAGACAGTAGATCTAGCTGGTCTGTCATAAATAATAGAGACAGTAGATCTAGCTGGTATGTCATACAATAGAGACAGTAGATCTAGCTGGTCTGCCATGATGCAATAGAGACAGTAGATCTATCTGGTCTGTCATAATATAATAGAGACAGTAGATATAGCTGGTCTGTCATAATATAATAGAGACAGTAGATCTAGCTGGTCTGTCATAATGTAACAGAGACAGTAGATCTTGCTGGTCTGTCATAAATAATAGAGACAGTCGATCTAGCTGGTCTGTCATAATAGAATAGAGACAGTAGATCCAGCTGGTCTGTGATAATATAATAGAGACAGTAGATCTAGCTGGTCTGTCATAATCTAATAGAGACAGTAGATCTAGCTGGTCCGTCAGAATATAATACAGACAGTCGATATAGCTGGTCTGTCATAATACAATAAAGACAGTAGATCTAGCTGGTCTGTCATAATATAATAGAGACAGTAGATCTAGCTGGTCCGTCAGAATATAATACAGACAGTCGATATAGCTGGTCTGTCATAATACAATAAAGACAGTAGATCTAGCTGATCTGTCATAAAATAATAGAGACAGTAGATCTAGCTGGTCTGTCATAAAATAATAGAGACAGTAGATCTAGCTGGTCTGTCATAAAATAATAGAGACAGTAGATCTAGCTGGTATGTCATACAATAGAGACAGTAGATCTTGCTGGTCTGCATAATGCAATAGAGACAGTAGATCTATCTGGTCTGTCATAATATAATAGAAACAGTAGATATAGCTGGTCTGTCATAATATAATAGAGACAGTAGATCGAGCTGGTCTGTCATAATGTAACAGAGACAGTAGATCTAGCTGGTCTGTCATAATATAATAGAGACAGTAGATTTGGCTGGTCTGTCATAATATAATAGAGACAGTAGATCTACCTGGTCTGTTCATAATATAACAGAGACAGTAGAGCTAGCTGGTCTGTCATAATACAATAAAGACAGTAGATCTAGCTGGTCTGTCATAATATAATAGAGACAGTAGATCTAGCTGGTCTGTCAAAATATAATAGAGACAGTAGATCTGGCTGGTCTGTCATAATATAATAGAGACATTAGATCTACCTGGTCTGTCAAAATATAATAGAGACAGTAGATCTAGCTGGTCTGTCATAATATAATAGAGACAGTAGATCTAGCTGGTCTGTCATACAACAGAGACAGTAGATCTAGCTGGTCTGTCATAATATAATAGAGACAGTAGATCTAGCTGGTCTGTCATAAAATAATAGAGACAGTAGATCTAGCTGGTCTGTCATAAAATAATAGAGACAGTAGATCTAGCTGGTCTGTCATAAAATAATAGAGACAGTAGATCTAGCTGGTCTGTCATAATATAATAGAGACAGTAGATCTAGCTGGTCTGTCATAAATAACAGAGACAGTAGATCTTGCTGGTCTGCCATAATATAATAGAGACAGTAGATCTATCTGGTCTGTCATAATATAATAGAAACAGTAGATATAGCTGGTCTGTCATAATATAATAGAGACAGTAGATCTAGCTGGTCTGTCATAATATAATAGAGACAGTAGATCTAGCTGGTATGTCATACATAATAGAGACAGTAGATCTAGCTGGTCTGTCATAATATAATAGAGACAGTAGATCTAGCTGGTCTGTCATAATATAATAGAGACAGTAGATCTAGCTGGTCTGTATGTCAATATAACAGAGACAGTAGATCTAGCTGGTCTGTCATAATATAATAGAGACAGTAGATCTAGCTGGTCTGTCATAAAATAATAGAGACAGTAGATCTAGCTGGTCTGTCATAAAATAATAGAGACAGTAGATCTAGCTGGTCTGTCATAAAATAATAGAGACAGTAGATCTAGCTGGTCTGTCATAATATAATAGAGACAGTAGATCTAGCTGGTATGTCATACAATAGAGACAGTAGATCTTGCTGGTCTGCCATAATGCAATAGAGACAGTAGATCTATCTGGTCTGTCATAATATAATAGAAACAGTAGATATAGCTGGTCTGTCATAATATAATAGACACAGTAGATCGAGCTGGTCTGTCATAATGTAACAGAGACAGTAGATCTAGCTGGTCTGTCATAATATAATAGAGACAGTAGATTTGGCTGGTCTGTCATAATATAATAGAGACAGTAGATCTACCTGGTCTTTCATAATATAACAGAGACAGTAGAGCTAGCTGGTCTGTCATAATATAATAGAGAAAGTAGATCTACCTGGTCTGTCAAAATATAATAGAGACAGTAGATGTAGCTGGTCTGTCATAATATAATAGAGACAGTAGATTTGGCTGGTCTGTCATAATATAATAGAGACATTAGATCTACCTGGTCTTTCATAATATAACAGAGACAGTAGAGCTAGCTGGTCTGTCATAATATAATAGAGACAGTAGATCTAGCTGGTCTGTCATAATATAATAGAGACAGTAGATTTGGCTGGTCTGTCATAATATAATAGAGACAGTAGATCTACCTGGTCTTTCATAATATAACAGACACAGTAGATCGAGCTGGTCTGTCATAATGTAACAGAGACAGTAGATCTAGCTGGTCTGTCATAATATAATAGAGACAGTAGATTTGGCTGGTCTGTCATAATATAATAGAGACAGTAGATTTGGCTGGTCTGTCATAATATAATAGAGACATTAGATCTACCTGGTCTTTCATAATATAACAGAGACAGTAGAGCTAGCTGGTCTGTCATAATATAATAGAGAAAGTAGATCTACCTGGTCTGTCAAAATATAATAGAGACAGTAGATCTAGCTGGTCTGTCATAATATAATAGAGACAGTAGATCTAGCTGGTATGTCATACAACAGAGACAGTAGATCTAGCTGGTCTGTCATAAAATAATAGAGACAGTAGATCTAGCTGGTCTGTCATGAAATAATAGAGACAGTAGATCTAGCTGGTCTGTCATAATATAACAGAGACAGTAGATCTACCTGGTCTGTCATAATATAACAGAGACTGTAGATCTACCTGGTCTGTCATAATATAATAGAGACAGTAGATCTAGCTGGTCTGTCATAAAATAATAGAGACAGTAGATCTAGCTGGTCTGTCATAATATAATAGAGACAGTAGATCTAGCTGGTCTGTCAAAATATAATAGAGACAGTAGATCTAGCTGGTCTGTCATAATATAATAGAGACAGTAGATTTGGCTGGTCTGTCATAATATAATAGAGACAGTAGATCTACCTGGTCTGTCATAATATAACAGAGACAGTAGATCTAGCTGGTCTGTCATAATATAATAGAGACAGTAGATCTACCTGGTCTGTCAAAATATAATAGAGACAGTAGATCTAGCTGGTCTGTCATAATATAATAGAGACAGTAGATCTAGCTGGTATGTCATACAACATAGACAGTAGATCTAGCTGGTCTGTCATAAAATAATAGAGACAGTAGATCTAGCTGGTCTGTCATAAAATAATAGAGACAGTAGATCTAGCTGGTCTGTCATAAAATAATAGAGACAGTAGATCTAGCTGGTCTGTCATAATATAATAGAGACATTAGATCTAGCTGGTATGTCATAAAATAATAGAGACAGTAGATCTAGCTGGTCTGTCATAAAATAATAGAGACAGTAGATCTAGCTGGTCTGTCATAATGTAACAGAGATAGTAGATCTCGCTGGTCTGTCATAAAATAATAGAGACAGTAGATCTAGCTGGTCTGTCATAAAATAATAGAGACAGTAGATCTAGCTGGTCTGTCATAAAATAATAGAGACAGTATATCTAGCTGGTCTGTCATAATATAATAGAGACATTAGATCTAGCTGGTATGTCATACAACAGAGACAGTAGATCTAGCTGGTCTGTCATAATATAATAGAGACAGTAGATCTAGCTGGTCTGTCATGAAATAATAGAGACAGTAGATCTAGCTGGTCTGTCATAATATAATAGAGACAGAAGATCTAGCTGGTATGTCATAAAATAACAGAGACAGTAGATCTAGCTGGTCTGTCATAAAATAATAGAGACAGTAGATCTAGCTGGTCTGTCATAAAATAGAGACAGTAGATCTAGCTGGTATGTCATAATATAATAGAGACAGTAGATTTGGCTGGTCTGTCATAATATAATAGAGACAGTAGATCTACCTGGTCTGTCATAATATAACAGAGACAGTCGATCTAGCTGGTCTGCCATGATGCAATAGAGACAGTAGATATAGCTGGTCTGTCATAATATAATAGACACAGTAGATCGAGCTGGTCTGTCTTAATGTAACAGAGACAGTAGATCTCGCTGATCTGTCATAAAATAATAGAGACAGTAGATCTAGCTGGTCTGTCATAAAATAATAGAGACAGTAGATCTAGCTGGTCTGTCATAAAATAATAGAGACAGTAGATCTAGCTGGTCTGTCATAATATAATAGAGACAGTAGATCTAGCTGGTATGTCATACAATAGAGACAGTAGATCTAGCTGGTCTGTCATAATCTAATAGAGACAGTAGATCTAGCTGGTCCGTCAAAATATAATACAGACAGTCGATATAGCTGGTCTGTCATAATACAATAAAGACAGTAGATCTAGCTGGTCTGTCATAATATAATAGAGACAGTAGATCTAGCTGGTCTGTCATAATATAATAGAGACAGTAGATCTAGCTGGTCTGTCATAATATAATAGAGACAGTAGATCTGGCTGGTCTGTCATAATATAATAGAGACAGTAGATTTGGCTGGTCTGTCATAATATAATAGAGACAGTAGATCTACCTGGTCTGTCATAATATAACAGAGACAGTAGATCTAGCTGGTCTGTCATAATATAATAGAGACAGTAGATCTACCTGGTCTGTCAAAATATAATAGAGACAGTAGATATCGCTGGTCTGTCATAAAATAATAGAGACAGTAGATCTAGCTGGTCTGTCATAAAATAATAGAGACAGTAGATCTAGCTGGTCTGTCATAAAATAATAGAGACAGTAGATCTAGCTGGTCTGTCATAATATAATAGAGACAGTAGATCTAGCTGGTATGTCATACAATAGAGACAGTAGATCTAGCTGGTCTGCCATGATGCAATAGAGACAGTAGATCTATCTGGTCTGTCATAATATAATAGAGACAGTAGATATAGCTGGTCTGTCATAATATAATAGACACAGTAGATCTAGCTGGTCTGTCATAATGTAACAGAGACAGTAGATCTAGCTGGTCTGTCATAAATAATAGAGACAGTAGATCTAGCTGGTCTGTCATAATATAATAGAGACAGTAGATCCAGCTGGTCTGTGATAATACAATAGAGACAATAGATCTAGCTGGTCTGTCATAATATTATATTATTATTATTATAATATAATAGAGACAGTAGATATAGCTGGTCTGTCATAATATAATAGAGACAGTAGATCTAGCTGGTCTGTCATAATCTAATAGAGACAGTAGATCTAGCTGGTCCGTCAAAATATAATAGAGGCAGTCGATATAGCTGGTCTGTCATAATACAATAAAGACAGTAGATCTAGCTGGTCTGTCATAATATAATAGAGACAGTAGATCTAGCTGGTCTGTCAAAATATAATAGAGACAGTAGATCTGGCTGGTCTGTCATAATATAATAGAGACAGTAGATTTGGCTGGTCTGTCATAATATAATAGAGACAGTAGATCTACCTGGTCTGTCAAAATATAATAGAGACAGTAGATCTAGCTGGTCTGTCATAATATAATAGAGACAGTAGATCTAGCTGGTCTGTCATAAAATAATAGAGACAGTAGATCTAGCTGGTCTGTCATAATATAATAGAGACAGTAGATCTAGCTGGTATGTCATAATACAACAGAGACAGTAGATCTAGCTGGTCTGTCATAAAATAATAGAGACAGTAGATGTAGCTGGTCTGTCATAAAATAGAGACAGTAGATCTAGCTGGTCTGTCATAAAATAATAGAGACAGTAGATCTAGCTGGTCTGTCATAATATAATAGAGACAGTAGATCTAGCTGGTATGTCATAATATAATAGAGACAGTAGATCTAGCTGGTCTGTCATAATATAATAGAGACAGTAGATCTAGCTGGTCTGTCAAAATATAATAGAGACAGTCGATATAGCTGGTCTGTCATAATATAATAAGACAGTAGATCTAGCTGGTCTGTCATAATATAATAGAGACAGTAGATCTAGCTGGTCTGTCAAAATATAATAGAGACAGTAGATCTGGCTGGTCTGTCATAATATAATAGAGACAGTAGATTTGGCTGGTCTGTCATAATATAATAGAGACAATAGATCTACCTGGTCTGTCATAATATAACAGAGACAGGAGATCTACCTGGTCTGTCAAAATATAATAGAGACAGTAGATCTAGCTGGTCTGTCATAAAATAATAGAGACAGTAGATCTAGCTGGTCTGTCATAAAATAATAGAGACAGTAGATATAGCTGGTCTGTCATAATATAATAGAGACAGTAGATCTAGCTGGTCTGTCATGAAATAATAGAGACAGTAGATCTAGCTGGTCTGTCATGAAATAATAGAGACAGTAGATCTAGCTGGTCTGTCAAAATATAATAGAGACAGTAGATCTAGCTGGTCTGTCATAATATAATAGAGACAGTAGATCTAGCTGGTCTGTCATAATATAATAGAGACAGTAGATCTAGCTGGTCTGTCATAATATAATAGAGACAGTAGATCTAGCTGGTCTGTCATAATATAATAGAGACAGTAGATCTAGCTGGTCTGTCATAATATAATAGAGACAGTAGATTTGGCTGGTCTGTCATAATATAATAGAGACAGTAGATCTACCTGGTCTGTCATAATATAACAGAGACAGTCGATCTAGCTGGTCTGCCATGATGCAATAGAGACAGTAGATATAGCTGGTCTGTCATAATATAATAGACACAGTAGATCGAGCTGGTCTGTCATAATGTAACAGAGACAGTAGATCTCGCTGGTCTGTCATAAAATAATAGAGACAGTAGATCTAGCTGGTCTGTCATAAAATAATAGAGACAGTAGATCTAGCATGTCTGTCATAAAATAATAGAGACAGTAGATCTAGCTGGTCTGTCATAATATAATAGAGACAGTATATCTAGCTGGTATGTCATACAATAGAGACAGTAGATCTAGCTGGTCTGCCATGATGCAATAGAGACAGTAGATCTATCTGGTCTGTCATAATCTAATAGAGACAGTTTATATAGCTGGTCTGTCATAATACAATAAAGACAGTAGATCTAGCTGGTCTGTCATAATATAATAGAGACAGTAGATCTAGCTGGTCTGTCAAAATATAATAGAGACAGTAGATCTAGCTGGTCTGTCATAATATAATAGAGACAGTAGATTTGGCTGGTCTGTCATAATATAATAGAGACAGTAGATCTACCTGGTCTGTCATAATATAATAGAGACAGGAGATCTAGCTGGTCTGTCATCAGTAGATCTACCTGGTCTGTCAAAATATAATAGAGACAGTAGATCTAGCTGGTCTGTCATAAAATAATAGAGACAGTAGATCTAGCTGGTCTGTCATAATATAATAGAGACAGTAGATCTAGCTGGTCTGTCATAAAATAATAGAGACAGTAGATCTAGCTGGTCTGTCATAAAATAATAGAGACAGTAGATATAGCTGGTCTGTCATAATATAATAGAGACAGTATATCTAGCTGGTATGTCATACAATAGAGACAGTAGATCTAGCTGGTCTGCCATGATGCAATAGAGACAGTAGATCTATCTGGTCTGTCATAATGTAATAGAGACAGTAGATATAGCTGGTCTGTCATAATATAATAGACACAGTAGATCTAGCTGGTCTGTCATAATGTAACAGAGACAGTAGATCTTGCTGGTCGGTCATAAAATAATAGAGGCAGTAGATCTAGCTGGTCTGTCATAATATAATAGAGACAGTAGATCCAGCTGGTCTGTGATAATACAATAGAGACAATAGATCTAGCTGGTCTGTCATAATATAATAGAGACAGTAGATACAGCTGGTCAGTCATAATATAACAGAGACAGTAGATTTGGCTGGTCTGTCATAATATAATAAAGACAGTAGATCTAGCTGGTCTGTCATAATATAATAGAGACAGTAGATCTAGCTGGTCTGTCAAAATATAATAGAGACAGTAGATCTGGCTGGTCTGTCATAATATAATAGAGACAGTAGATCTAGCTGGTATGTCATACAACAGAGACAGTAGATCTAGCTGGTCTGTCATAAAATAATAGAGACAGTAGATCTAGCTGGTCTGTCATAAAATAATAGAGACAGTAGATCTAGCTGGTCTGTCATAAAATAATAGAGACAGTAGATCTAGCTGGTCTGTCATAATATAATAGAGACAGTAGATCTAGCTGGTATGTCATACAATAGAGACAGTAGATCTTGCTGGTCTGCCATAATGCAATAGAGACAGTAGATCTATCTGGTCTGTCATAATATAATAGAAACAGTAGATATAGCTGGTCTGTCATAATATAATAGACACAGTAGATCGAGCTGGTCTGTCATAATGTAACAGAGACAGTAGATCTAGCTGGTCTGTCATAATATAATAGAGACAGTAGATTTGGCTGGTCTGTCATAATATAATAGAGACAGTAGATCTACCTGGTCTTTCATAATATAACAGAGACAGTAGATCTCGCTGGTCTGTCATAAAATAATAGAGACAGTAGATCTAGCTGGTCTGTCATAAAATAATAGAGACAGTAGATCTAGCTGGTCTGTCATAATATAATAGAGACAGTAGATCTAGCTGGTATGTCATACAATAACAGAGACAGTAGATCTAGCTGGTCTGTCATAAAATAATAGAGACAGTAGATCTAGCTGGTCTGTCATAAAATAATAGAGACAGTAGATCTAGCTGGTCTGTCATAATATAACAGAGACAGTAGATCTACCTGGTCTGTCATAATATAACAGAGACAGTAGATCTACCTGGTCTGTCATAATATAATAGAGACAGTAGATCTAGCTGGTCTGTCATAAAATAATAGAGACAGTAGATCTAGCTGGTCTGTCATAATATAATAGAGACAGTAGATCTAGCTGGTATGTCATACAACAGAGACAGTAGATCTAGCTGGTCTGTCATAAAATAATAGAGACAGTAGATCTAGCTGGTCTGTCATAATATAATAGAGACAGTAGATCTAGCTGGTATGTCATACAATAGAGACAGTAGATCTTGCTGGTCTGCCATAATGCAATAGAGACAGTAGATCTATCTGGTCTGTCATAATATAATAGAGACAGTAGATCGAGCTGGTCTGTCATAATGTAACAGAGACAGTAGATCTAGCTGGTCTGTCATAATATAATAGAGACAGTAGATTTGGCTGGTCTGTCATAATATAATAGAGACAGTAGATCTACCTGGTCTTTCATAATATAACAGAGACAGTAGAGCTAGCTGGTCTGTCATAATATAATAGAGAAAGTAGATCTACCTGGTCTGTCAAAATATAATAGAGACAGTAGATGTAGCTGGTCTGTCATAATATAATAGAGACAGTAGATCTAGCTGGTATGTCATACAACAGAGACAGTAGATCTAGCTGGTCTGTCATAAAATAATAGAGACAGTAGATCTAGCTGGTCTGTCATGAAATAATAGACACAGTAGATCGAGCTGGTCTGTCATAATGTAACAGAGACAGTAGATCTAGCTGGTCTGTCATAATATAATAGAGACAGTAGATTTGGCTGGTCTGTCATAATATAATAGAGACAGTAGATTTGGCTGGTCTGTCATAATATAATAGAGACAGTAGATCTAGCTGGTATGTCATACAATAGAGACAGTAGATCTTGCTGGTCTGCCATAATGCAATAGAGACAGTAGATCTATATGGTCTGTCAAAATATAATAGAGACAGTAGATCTAGCTGGTCTGTCATAATATAATAGAGACAGTAGATCTAGCTGGTCTGTCATACAACAGAGACAGTAGATCTAGCTGGTCTGTCATAAAATAATAGAGACAGTAGATCTAGCTGGTCTGTCATGAAATAATAGAGACAGTAGATCTAGCTGGTCTGTCATAATATAACAGAGACAGTAGATCTACCTGGTCTGTCATAATATAATAGAGACAGTAGATCTACCTGGTCTGTCATAATATAATAGAGACAGTAGATCTAGCTGGTCTGTCATAAGATAATAGAGACAGTAGATCTAGCTGGTCTGTCATAATATAATAGAGACAGTAGATCTAGCTGGTATGTCATAATATAATAGATACAGTAGATTTGGCTGGTCTGTCATAATATAATAGAGACAGTAGATCTACCTGGTCTGTCATAATATAACAGACACAGTAGAGCTAGCTGGTCTGTCATAATATAATAGAGACAGTAGATCTACCTGGTCTGTCAAAATATAATAGAGACAGTAGATCTAGCTGGTCTGTCATAATATAATAGAGACAGTAGATCTAGCTGGTATGTCATACTATAATAGAGACAGTAGATCTAGCTGGTCTGTCATAAAATAATAGAGACAGTAGATCTAGCTGGTCTGTCATAAAATAATAGAGACAGTAGATCTAGCTGGTCTGTCATAATATAATAGAGACAGTAGATCTAGCTGGTCTGTCATAATATAATAGAGACAGTCGATCTAGCTGGTCTGCCATGATGCAATAGAGACAGTAGATATAGCTGGTCTGTCATAATATAATAGACACAGTAGATCGAGCTGGTCTGTCATAATGTAACAGAGACAGTAGATCTAGCTGGTCTGTCATAATATAATAGAGACAGTAGATTTGGCTGGTCTGTCATAATATAATAGAGACAGTAGATCTAGCTAGTCTGTCAAAATATAATAGAGACAGTAGATCTAGCTGGTCTGTCATAATATAATAGAGACAGTAGATTTGGCTGGTCTGTCATAATATAATAGAGACAGTAGATCTACCTGGTCTGTCATAATATAACAGAGACAGTCGATCTAGCTGGTCTGCCATGATGCAATAGAGACAGTAGATATAGCTGGTCTGTCATAATATAATAGACACAGTAGATCTAGCTGGTCTGTCATAATGTAACAGAGACAGTAGATCTAGCTGGTCTGTCATAAAATAATAGAGACAGTAGATCTAGCTGGTCTGTCATAATCTAATAGAGACAGTAGATCTAGCTGGTCTGTCATAATATAATAGAGACAGTAGATCTAGCTGGTCTTTCATAATATAACAGAGACAGTAGATCTAGCTGGTCTGTCATAATATAATAGAGACAGTAGATCTACCTGGTCTGTCATAATATAATAGAGACAGTAGATCTAGCTGGTCTGTCATAATATAATAGAGACAGTAGATCTAGCTGGTCTGTCATACAACAGAGACAGTAGATCTAGCTGGTCTGTCATAAAATAATAGAGACAGTAGATCTAGCTGGTCTGTCATAATATAATAGAGACAGTAGATCTAGCTGGTCTGTCATAATATAATAGAGACAGTAGATCTAGCTGGTCTGTCATAATATAACAGAGACAGTAGATCTACCTGGTCTGTCATAATATAATAGAGACAGTAGATCTAGCTGGTCTGTCATAATATAATAGAGACAGTAGATCTAGCTGGTCTGTCATAATATAATAGAGACAGTAGATCTAGCTGGTATGTCATACATAATAGAGACAGTAGATCTAGCTGGTCTGTCATAAAATAAATAGAGACAGTAGATCTAGCTGGTCTGTCATGAAATAATAGACACAGTAGATCTAGCTGGTCTGTCATAATATAATAGAGACAGTAGATCTAGCTGGTCTGTCATAATATAACAGAGACAGTAGATCTACCTGGTCTGTCATAATATAACAGAGACAGTAGATCTACCTGGTCTGTCATAATATAATAGAGACAGTAGATCTAGCTGGTCTGTCATAAAATAATAGAGACAGTAGATCTAGCTGGTCTGTCATAATATAATAGAGACAGTAGATCTAGCTGGTATGTCATACAACAGAGACAGTAGATCTAGCTGGTCTGTCATAATATAATAGAGACAGTAGATCTAGCTGGTCTGTCATGAAATAATAGACACAGTAGATCTAGCTGGTCTGTCATAATATAATAGAGACAGTAGATCTGGCTGGTCTGTCATAATATAATAGAGACAGTAGATTTGGCTGGTCTGTCATAATATAATAGAGACAGTAGATCTACCTGGTCTTTCATAATATAATAGAGACAGTAGAGCTAGCTGGTCTGTCATAATATAATAGAGACAGTAGATCTACCTGGTCTGTCAAAATATAATAGAGACAGTAGATCTAGCTGGTCTGTCATAATATAATAGAGACAGTAGATCTAGCTGGTCTGTCATAATATAACAGAGACAGTAGATCTAGCTGGTCTGTCATAAAATAATAGAGACAGTAGATCTAGCTGGTCTGTCATGAAATAATAGAGACAGTAGATCTAGCTGGTCTGTCATAATATAACAGAGACAGTAGATCTACCTGGTCTGTCATAATATAATAGAGACAGTAGATCTATCTGGTCTGTCATAATATAATAGAGACAGTAGATCTAGCTGGTCTGTCATAATATAACAGAGACAGTAGATTTAGCTGGTCTGTCATAATATAATAGAGACAGTAGATCTAGCTGGTATGTCATAATATAATAGAGACAGTAGATTTGGCTGGTCTGTCATAATATAATAGAGACAGTAGATCTACCTGGTCTGTCATAATATAACAGAGACAGTAGATCTACCTGGTCTGTCATAATATAACAGAGACAGTCGATCTAGCTGGTCTGCCATGATGCAATAGAGACAGTAGATATAGCTGGTCTGTCATAATATAATAGAAACAGTAGATCTAGCTGGTCTGTCATAATATAATAGAGACAGTAGATCTAGCTGGTATGTTATACAATAGAGACAGTAGATCTTGCTGGTCTGCCATAATGCAATAGAGACAGTAGATCTAGCTGGTCTGTCATAATATAACAGAGACAGTAGATCTAGCTGGTCTGTCATAATGAACAGAGACAGTAGATCTAGCTGGTCTGTCATGAATATAATAGAGACAGTAGATATAGCTGGTCTGTCATAATATAATAGAGACAGTAGATCTAGCTGGTCTGTCATAATATAATAGAGACAGTAGATCTAGCTGGTCTGTCATAATATAATAGAGACAGTAGATTTGGCTGGTCTGTCATAATATAATAGAGACAGTAGATCTACCTGGTCTGTCATAATATAACAGAGACAGTCGATCTAGCTGGTCTGCCATGATGCAATAGAGACAGTAGATATAGCTGGTCTGTCATAATATAATAGACACAGTAGATCGAGCTGGTCTGTCATAATGTAACAGAGACAGTAGATCTAGCTGGTCTGTCATAATATAATAGAGACAGTAGATATAGCTGGTCTGTCATAATATAATAGAGACAGTAGATCTAGCTAGTCTGTCAAAATATAATAGAGACAGTAGATCTAGCTGGTCTGTCATAATATAATAGAGACAGTAGATTTGGCTGGTCTGTCATAATATAATAGAGACAGTAGATCTACCTGGTCTGTCATAATATAACAGAGACAGTCGATCTAGCTGGTCTGCCATGATGCAATAGAGACAGTAGATATAGCTGGTCTGTCATAATATAATAGACACAGTAGATCGAGCTGGTCTGTCATAATGTAACAGAGACAGTAGATCTAGCTGGTCTGTCATAAAATAATAGAGACAGTAGATCTAGCTGGTCTGTCATAATATAATAGAGACAGTAGATCTAGCTGGTATGTCATACAATCAGAGACAGTAGATCTAGCTGGTCTGCCATGATGCAATAGAGACAGTAGATCTATCTGGTCTGTCATGATGCAATAGAGACAGTAGATCTAGCTGGTCTGTCATAATGTAACAGAGACAGTAGATCTAGCTGGTCTGTCATAAAATAATAGAGACAGTAGATCTAGCTGGTCTGTCATAAATATAATAGAGACAGTAGATCTAGCTGGTCTGTCATAATATAATAGAGACAGTAGATCTAGCTGGTCTGTCATAATATAATAGAGACAGTAGATCTACCTGGTCTGTCATAATATAACAGAGACAGTAGATCTAGCTGGTCTGTCATGAATATAATAGAGACAGTAGATCTAGCTGGTCTGTCATAATATAATAGAGACAGTAGATCTAGCTGGTCTGTCATAATATAATAGAGACAGTAGATATAGCTGGTCTGTCATAATATAATAGAGACAGTAGATCTAGCTGGTCTGTCATAATATAATAGAGACAGTAGATCTAGCTGGTCTGTCATAATATAATAGAGACAGTAGATCTAGCTGGTCTGTCATAATATAATAGAGACAGTAGATCTAGCTAGTCTGTCAAAATATAATAGAGACAGTAGATCTAGCTGGTCTGTCATAATATAATAGAGACAGTAGATTTGGCTGGTCTGTCATAATATAATAGAGACAGTAGATCTACCTGGTCTGTCATAATATAACAGAGACAGTCGATCTAGCTGGTCTGCCATGATGCAATAGAGACAGTAGATATAGCTGGTCTGTCATAATATAATAGAGACAGTAGATCTAGCTGGTCTGTCAAAATATAATAGAGACAGTAGATCTAGCTGGTCTGTCATAATATAATAGAGACAGTAGATCTAGCTGGTCTGTCATAATATAATAGAGACAGTAGATCTAGCTGGTCTGTCATAATATAATAGAGACAGTAGATTTGGCTGGTCTGTCATAATATAATAGAGACAGTAGATCTAGCTGGTCTGTCATAATATAATAGAGACAGTAGATCTAGCTGGTCTGTCATAATATAATAGAGACAGTAGATCTAGCTGGTCTGTCATAATATAATAGAGACAGTAGATCTAGCTGGTCTGTCATAATATAATAGAGACAGTAGATCTAGCTGGTCTGTCATAATATAATAGAGACAGTAGATCTAGCTGGTCTGTCATAATATAATAGAGACAGTAGATCTAGCTGGTCTGTCATAATATAATAGAGACAGTAGATCTACCTGGTCTGTCATAATATAACAGAGACAGTAGATCTAGCTGGTCTGTCATAATATAATAGAGACAGTAGATCTAGCTGGTCTGTCAAAATATAATAGAGACAGTAGATCTAGCTGGTCTGTCATAATATAATAGAGACAGTAGATCTAGCTGGTATGTCATACAACAGAGACAGTAGATCTAGCTGGTCTGTCATAAAATAATAGAGACAGTAGATCTAGCTGGTCTGTCATAAATAATAGAGACAGTAGATCTAGCTGGTCTGTCATAATATAACAGAGACAGTAGATCTAGCTGGTCTGTCATAATATAATAGAGACAGTAGATCTAGCTGGTCTGTCATAATATAATAGAGACAGTAGATCTACCTGGTCTGTCATAATATAATAGAGACAGTAGATCTAGCTGGTCTGTCATAATATAATAGAGACAGTAGATCTAGCTGGTCTGTCATAATATAATAGAGACAGTAGATCTAGCTGGTCTGTCATAATATAATAGAGACAGTAGATCTAGCTGGTCTGTCATAAAATAATAGAGACAGTAGATCTAGCTGGTCTGTCATAAATAATAGAGACAGTAGATCTAGCTGGTCTGTCATAATATAATAGAGACAGTAGATCTAGCTGGTCTGTCATAATATAATAGAGACAGTAGATTTGGCTGGTCTGTCATAATATAATAGAGACAGTAGATCTACCTGGTCTGTCATAATATAATAGAGACAGTAGATCTAGCTGGTCTGTCATAATATAATAGAGACAGTAGATCTAGCTGGTCTGTCATAATATAATAGAGACAGTAGATCTAGCTGGTCTGTCATAATATAATAGAGACAGTAGATCTAGCTGGTCTGTCATAATAAATAGAGACAGTAGATCTAGCTGGTCTGTCATAATATAATAGAGACAGTAGATCTAGCTGGTCTGTCATAAAATAATAGAGACAGTAGATCTAGCTGGTCTGTCATAATATAATAGAGACAGTAGATCTAGCTGGTCTGTCATAATATAATAGAGACAGTAGATCTAGCTGGTCTGTCATAATATAATAGAGACAGTAGATCTAGCTGGTCTGTCATAAAATAATAGAGACAGTAGATCTAGCTGGTCTGTCAAAATATAATAGAGACAGTAGATCTAGCTGGTCTGTCATAATATAATAGAGACAGTAGATTTGGCTGGTCTGTCATAATATAATAGAGACAGTAGATCTACCTGGTCTGTCATAATATAATAGAGACAGTAGATCTAGCTGGTCTGTCATAATATAATAGAGACAGTAGATCTAGCTGGTCTGTCATAAAATAATAGAGACAGTAGATCTAGCTGGTCTGTCATAATATAATAGAGACAGTAGATCTAGCTGGTCTGTCATAAAATAATAGAGACAGTAGATCTAGCTGGTCTGTCATAATATAATAGAGACAGTAGATCTAGCTGGTCTGTCATAATATAATAGAGACAGTAGATCTAGCTGGTCTGTCATAATATAACAGAGACAGTAGATCTAGCTGGTCTGTCATAATATAATAGAGACAGTAGATATAGCTGGTCTGTCATAATATAATAGAGACAGTAGATCTAGCTGGTCTGTCATAATATAATAGAGACAGTAGATCTAGCTGGTCTGTCATAATATAATAGAGACAGTAGATTTGGCTGGTCTGTCATAATATAATAGAGACAGTAGATCTACCTGGTCTGTCATAATATAACAGAGACAGTCGATCTAGCTGGTCTGCCATGATGCAATAGAGACAGTAGATATAGCTGGTCTGTCATAATATAATAGACACAGTAGATCTAGCTGGTCTGTCATAATGTAACAGAGACAGTAGATCTAGCTGGTCTGTCATAATATAATAGAGACAGTAGATCTAGCTGGTCTGTCATAATATAATAGAGACAGTAGATCTAGCTGGTCTGTCAAAATATAATAGAGACAGTAGATCTAGCTGGTCTGTCATAATATAATAGAGACAGTAGATTTGGCTGGTCTGTCATAATATAATAGAGACAGTAGATCTACCTGGTCTGTCATAATATAACAGAGACAGTCGATCTAGCTGGTCTGTGATAATGCAATAGAGACAGTAGATATAGCTGGTCTGTCATAATATAATAGAGACAGTAGATCTAGCTGGTCTGTCATAATATAATAGAGACAGTAGATCTAGCTGGTATGTCATAATATAATAGAGACAGTAGATCTCACTGGTCTGTCATAATATAATAGAGACAGTAGATCTAGCTGGTCTGTCATATAATAGAGACAGTAGATCTAGCTGGTCTGTCATAATATAATAGAGACAGTAGATCTAGCTGGTCTGCCATGATGCAATAGAGACAGTAGATCTAGCTGGTCTGTCATAATATAACAGAGACAGTAGATCTAGCTGGTCTGTCATAATATAATAGAGACAGTAGATCTAGCTGGTCTGTCATAATATAATAGAGACAGTAGATCTAGCTGGTCTGTCATAATGTAATAGAGACAGTAGATCTAGCTGGTCTGTCATAATATAATAGAGACAGTAGATCTAGCTGGTCTGTCATAATATAATAGAGACAGTAGATCTCGCTGGTCTGTCATAATATAAGAGACAGTAGATCTAGCTGGTCTGTCAAAATATAATAGAGACAGTAGATCTAGCTGGTCTGTCATAATATAATAGAGACAGTAGATCTACCTGGTCTGTCATAATATAATAGAGATAGTAGATCGAGCTGGTCTGTCAAAATATAATAGAGACAGTAGATCTAGCTGGTCTGTCATAATATAATAGAGACAGTAGATCTACCTGGTCTGTCATAATATAATAGAGACAGTAGATCTAGCTGGTATGTTATACAATAGAGACAGTAGATCTTGCTGGTCTGTCATATAATAATAGAGACAGTAGATCTATCTGGTCTGTCATAATATAATAGAGACAGTAGATATAGCTGGTCTGTCATAATATAATAAAGACAGTAGATCTAGCTGGTCTGTCATAATATAATAGAGACAGTAGATCTAGCTGGTCTGTCATAATATAACAGAGACAGTAGATCTAGCTGGTCTGTCATAATATAATAGAGACAGTTGATTTGGCTGGTCTGTCATAATATAATAGAGACAGTAGATCTACCTGGTCTGTCATAATATAACAGAGACAGTAGATCTACCTGGTCTGTCAAAATATAATAGAGACAGTAGATCTAGCTGGTATGTCATACAACAGAGACAGTAGATCTAGCTGGTCTGTCATAAAATAATAGAGACAGTAGATCAGCTGGTCTGTCATAATATAATAGAGACAGTAGATCTACCTGGTCTGTCAAAATATAATAGAGACAGTAGATCTAGCTGGTCTGTCATAATATAATAGAGACAGTAGATCTAGCTGGTCTGTCATAATATAATAGAGACAGTAGATCTAGCTGGTCTGTCATAATATAATAGAGACAGTAGATTTGGCTGGTCTGTCATAATATAATAGAGACAGTAGATCTAGCTGGTCTGTCATAATATAATAGAGACAGTAGATCTAGCTGGTCTGTCATAATATAATAGAGACAGTAGATCTAGCTGGTATGTCATACAACAGAGACAGTAGATCTAGCTGGTCTGTCATAAAATAATAGAGACAGTAGATCTAGCTGGTCTGTCATAAAATAATAGAGACAGTAGATCTAGCTGGTCTGTTATACAATAGAGACAGTAGATCTTGCTGGTCTGTCATAATGTAATAGAGACAGTAGATCTAGCTGGTCTGTCATAAAATAATAGAGACAGTAGATCTAGCTGGTCTGTCATAAAATAATAGAGACAGTAGATTTGGCTGGTCTGTCATAATATAATAGAGACAGTAGATCTACCTGGTCTGTCATAATATAACAGAGACAGTCGATCTAGCTGGTCTGCCATGATGCAATAGAGACA
>NW_026282465.1:0-941 GCF_023373465.1 Oncorhynchus keta | reverse complement strand
AGCCTGAGCATGTCAGGTGCCTATAGAAACACATTAAATCAACCAGCCAAGGTCTCCTGGCCATGTCAGCATGAAACTAATTAAATCAAGGTGCCTAGCCTAGAAACAAATTAAATCAACCAGCCAAGATCTCTAGCCTGAGCATGTCAGGTGCCTATAGAAACTAATTAAATCAACCAGCCAAGGTCTCCTAGCCTGAGCATGTCAGGTGCCTAGAAACAAATTAAATCAACCAGCCAAGGTCTCCTAGCCTGAGCCTGCCCTGTAGCAAGTCAGGTGCCTATAGAAACAAATTAAATCAACCAGCCAAGGTCTCCTAGCCTGAGCATGTCAGGAGCCTATAGAAACTAATTAAATCAACCAGCCAAGACTATACCTGCCATGTCTGCCTATAGAAACATTAAATCAATGCCCAGCATGTCAGGTGCCTATAGAAACTAATTAAATCAACCAGAAACAAATGTCATTAAATCAACCTAGCCAAGGCCTATGAGAAACTAGTCAACCAGCCAAAGTCTCTAGCCTGAGCATTCAGGTGCCTATAGAAACAAATTAAATCAACCAGCCAAGATTCGCCTGGCCTGACATGTTCAGGTGCTACATAAACTAATTAAATCAGCAGCCAAGGTCTCCTGGCCTGAGCAATCGGTGCCTGAAACTAATTAAATGGCCAGCCAAAGTCGCCTGGCCACAGGCATGTCGGGTGCCTATAGAAACTAATTAAATCAGCTGACCAGGTCTCTAGCCTGAGCATGTCAGTTTCATAGAAACACATTAAATCAACCAGCCCAAGGTCTCCTGGCTGAGCAGAGTCAGGTGCTATAGAAGCAAATTAAGAATCAACTGGCAGGGTTATACTGGCCTGAGCATGTCAGGCCTATAGGGCCCAGTTAAATCAATGGCCAAGGTCTCCTAGCCTGAGCATGTCAGGTGCCTATAGA
>NW_026282464.1:0-2500 GCF_023373465.1 Oncorhynchus keta | reverse complement strand
GTGCAGGAGTTAGCCATGAAGCTGTGTTACATTAATGACAATGTGCAGGAGTTAGCCATGAAGCTGTACAGGAGTTAGCCATGAAAGCTGTACAGGAGTTAGCCATGAAGCTGTGTTACATCACATTAATGATAATGTGCAGGAGTTAGCCATGAAGCTATGTTCATGGTGGTCCTTCTGTGGCTCAGTTGGTAGAGCATGGCGCTTGTAACGCCAGGGTGAGTGTTCGATTCCGGGACCACCCATACGTAGAATGTATGCACACATGACTGTAAGTCGCTTTGATAAAAGCGTCAGCTAAATGGCATATATTATTATTATATTATTATATTATGTTACATCACATTAATGACAATGTGCAGGAGTTAGCCATGAAGCTATGTAACATCACATTAATGATAATGTGCAGGAGTTAGCCATGAAGCTATGTTACAGTCCCTAGTAAAGGTGTCAGGATCTATACCTGTTAGTAAAGGTGTCAGATAGAGATGACCTACAGGATCTATACCTGTTAGTGAAGGTGTCAGATAGAGATGACCTACAGGATCTATACCTGTTAGTGAAGGTGTCAGATAGAGATGACCTGTAGGATCAATACCTGTTAGTAAAGGTGTCAGATAGAGATGACCTACAGGATCTATACCTGTTAGTAAAGGTGTCAGAGATGACCTGCAGGATCAATACCTGTTAGTAAAGGTGTCAGATAGAGATGACCTGATCTATATACCTGTTAGTAAAGGTGTCAGGATGACCTACCCAGGATCTATACCTGTTAGTAAGGTGTCAGAGACGACCTGCCCAGGATCTATACCTGTTAGTAAAGGTGTCAGATAGAGATGACCTACAGGATCTATACCTGTTAGTAAAGGTGCTCAGATAGAGATGACCTGCAGGATCTATACCTGTTAGTAAAGGTGTCAGATAGAGATGACCTACAGGATCTATACCTGTTAGTAAAGGTGTCAGATAGAGATGACCTACAGGATCTATACCTGTTAGTAAAGGTGAGATAGACCTGCAGGATCTATACCTGTTAGTAAGGTGTCAGATAGAGATGACCTACAGGATCTATACCTGTTAGTAAAGGTGTCAGATAGAGATGACCTACAGGATCTATACCTGTTAGTAAAGGTGTCAGATAGAGATGACAGGATCTATACCTGTTAGTAAAGGTGTCAGATAGAGACCCTGCAGGATCTATACCTGTTAGTAAAGGTGTCAGATAGAGATGACCTACAGGATCTACCTACCTGTTAGTAAAGGTGTCGATAGAGATGACTCCAGATCTATACCTGAAAGAGATAGAGATGACCTGCAGGATCTATACCTGTTAGTAAAGGTGTCAGATAGAGATGACCTACAGGATCTATACCTGTTAGTAAAGGTGTCAGATAGAGATGACCTACAGATCTATACCTGTTAGTAAAGGTGTCAGATAGAGATGACCTGCAGGATCTATACCTGTTAGTAAAGGTGTCAGATAGAGTAAAGGGGTGACCTGCAGGATCTATACCTGTTAGTAAAGGTGTCAGATAGAGATGACCTACAGGATCTATACCTGTTAGTAAAGGTGTCAGATAGAGATGACCTACAGGATCTATACCTGTTAGTAAAGGTGTCAGATAGAGATGACCTGCAGGATCTATACCTGTTAGTAAAGGTGTCAGATAGAGATGACCTACCTGCAGGATCTATACCTGTTAGTTCAGATAGAGACCCTGCAAAGGTGTCAGATAGAGATGACCTGCAGGATCTATACCTGTTAGTAAAGGTGTCAGATAGAGGCGACCTGCAGGATCTATACCTGTTTAAAAGGTGTCAGATAGAGACGACCTGCAGGATCTATACCTGTTAGTAAAGGTGTCAGATAGGATCTATACCTGATAAAGACCCTGCAGGATCTATACCTGTTAGTAAAGGTGTCAGATAGAGATGACCTACAGGATCTATACCTGTTAGTAAAGGTGTCAGATAGAGATGACCTGTTAGTAAAGGTATCAGATAGAGGCAGGGATCTATACCTGTTAGTAAAGTGTCAGATAGAGATGACCTGCAGGATCTATACCTGTTAGTAAAGGTGTCAGATAGAGATGACCTACAGGATCTATACCTGTTAGTAAAGGTGTCAGATAGAGATGACCTACAGGATCTATACCTGTTAGTAAAGGTGTCAGATAGAGATGACCTACAGGATCTATACCTGTTAGTAAAGGTGTCAGATAGAGATGACCTACAGGATCTATACCTGTTAGTAAAGGTGTCAGATAGAGATGACCTACAGGATCTATACCTGTTAGTAAAGGTCAGATAGAGCGACCTGCGGAATCTATACCTGTTAGTAAAGGTGTCAGATAGATACCTGTCTATCTGTTAAAGGTGTCAGATAGAGATGACCTGCTGGTGTAAGTCGAATCGACCTGCAGGATCTATACCTGTTAGTAAAGGTGTCAGATAGAGATGACCTGCAGGATCTATACCTGTTAGTAAAGGTGTCAGATAG
>NW_026282463.1:0-2139 GCF_023373465.1 Oncorhynchus keta | reverse complement strand
CATAGCATTGATGAGCTAACCACCTCCGTTACCGGCTTCAATAGGAAATGCAACGACGACGTTGTCCCCACAGTAAAGGTTCGCTGCTTCCCCAATCAAAAGCCTTGGATTCAGATGGTTTGCTATGAGACTCAAATTTGAGCTCAGGTGCGTCCTGTTTCCATTGATCATACTTAAGATGTTTCTATAACTTGATTGGAGTCCACCTGTGGTAAATTCAATTGATTGGACATGATTTGGAAAGGCACATACCTGTCTATATAAGGTCCCACAGTTGACAGTGTATGTCAGAGCAAAAAACAATCCATGAGGTTGAAGGAATTATCAGTAGAGCTCCGAGACACGATTATGTCAAAGCGCAGATCTGGGGAAGGGTACCAAAACATTTCTAAAGCATTGAAGGTACCCAAGAACACAGTGGCCTCCATCATTCTTAAATGGAAGAAGTTTGGAACCACCAAGATTTGAGCAATCGGAGGAGGGGGGCCTTACTCAGGGATAAGACCAAGAACCCGATGGTCACTCTGACAGAGCTCCAAAGTTCCTCTGTGGAGATAAATCAAAATAAAATCAATCACATACACATGGTTAGCAGATGTTAATGCGAGTGTAGCGAAATGCTTGTGCTTCTAGTTCCGACAATGCAGTGATAACCAACAAGTTAACTAACAATTCCAAAACTGTCTTATACACAGTGTAAGGGGATAAGGAATATGTACATAAGGATATATGAATGAGTGATGGTACAGAGCAGCATACAGTAGATGGTAACGAGTACAGTATATACATATGAGATGAGTGTGTAGACAAAGTAAACAAAGTGGCATAGTTAAAAGTGGCTAGTGATACATGTATTACATAAGGATGCAGTCGATGACGTAGAGTACAGTATATACATATGCATATGAGATGAATAATGTAGGGTAAGTAACATTATATAAGGTAGCATTGTTTAAAGTGGCTAGTGATATATTTACATCATTTCCCATTATTGAAATGGCTGGAGTTGGGTCAGTGTCAATGACAGTGTGTTGCTGAGTGACATAGGGACAAATTAGTGTGGGTTTTAAGGTAATGTTTGTTCGTAGATGTCATTTGTATAGATTTCATGTCAAAAGTATTTTTATTGTATTACCTTTTGTTAAAGTCAGTTTTATACATTTGAATGTCAGACAGCGTAATGTTTTTGTTATCATAGTCAGTTTTTCCTTAAATATTGGATATCATTTTAGAATGTACATTCAGTGAAATGTTGCTGATACACCAACACCAAATGTGAAAAGAGATATAGGTCTTTACATTGATTTATGAAATTGACAAACTGTCTTTCCCTTCAATTGATTGTGATGACAACAAAACAATATTGGTCTAAGCTATTGTATTTGTTGTAGATGCAGTGCAATGGAATTGGTATACTGAACAGTCATAGCAAGTTGGATGTGTTTCCAATACAACTCCTCTGTCAAGCTGAAGGGGTTTTTGGCACTGACTTTTTTTAAAATCGTTTTTTAAATTTCATAATTCACCATGAAAAGTGATGGCCATTAAATGTATCTTATTAGAGGGCTATTTTTACAAAAATGTGGAAAAATGTATTAGAGACCATCTTTGAATGCACAGTTGGATTAAATACAATTTGAATGGTCAATAATGTTGTAGGTTTCATCTCAGTGATGTGAAATTACATATTTTCTGTTATAAAAGTTACAGTATCTGCTCCACCAGAGCACTAAATGCACTGCTCAGAGCAGCGACAGGCCACATGGGCTTCTGCCTTCTCCATCAGGTCCACACTCTTCTCATAGATGCTGCTCGGACCTTCAGAGCGGTTCAGGTTGGAATCTGTAATAGGAAAGAAAGAAATGAGGAACTGCAAGATGAGTATTTATTGGATACATCAGAACAGTATGGTGTCTTCAGTAAAACAGTTGTCCATTATAGACTCACCAACGGGCAGGCAGTGGAAACCAATGGTGATGGGGCTGCTTCTCCAGCTTCACAGACTCGAGCTTCATGAGCTTCTGACAGAGAGGTACAGCAATAATATGTTAACTAAATGAACTGACATTTGTAATGCAGCATAAGCGGTAGGCTAAGACTTACCAGACGCATCACGGCAGCTATCAGAAGGAAGCACCT